>NW_009700858.1:0-40751 GCF_000703405.1 Apaloderma vittatum
GGCGGCACGTGCTGAGCCGTCGCCTCCTGTTTCCTGTTGCAGTCCCCGCTCTCCGCAGGCGCTGGGGCTCAGGCCGTCGTCCAGATATTTCTAAAACGTCGAGCGGGCAAAGCTTGTACGACACAGAGGCTCTGGGTAAGAGCCCAGTAGCGCCTGTCCCCTCCTCACGGCAAACAAAGGATAAAGTGAAAAACTCAGGAAACAGTCCACCATGAAAAAAGAAACCACTATGGGAAAGGAACTGCTAGGACTCTCCTTGTCAAGGCTGGTATGTGAGAATAAAATGGCTCAGCGTTATAGATCGGTTTTTATATACTTCTCCATTGCACATGTCGAAGTCGGTGATAAAGGTCAGTGGCAGTTAATGGTGCCAGTTAACATCTTTCCCTGGAAAGCTAACGCCTCGCCAGGGGTGCCATCACTGCAGCCTTTGCGTGTTGGCTCCCCAGTGGAGTGGCTGTTGGCTCTGGAGGGACGTACATTTGTCACCCTTTCTCTTACCCTGCTGTTGGCACTTATTCCATCTCAATAGAGCAGAAGCATTTCCAAGCCATGTTTATTTTCTATACAAAAGAGGACAGGGAGGTGGCCCATTTTTAAAGGTGCTTTGGAGCAAGGGCGGCCTCTTCAAAGATTGAGTCAGTGGCTTTTAGGGTGGTGGCCTGGAGAAAAGGAAATAGAGCAGGAAGAAGGTAAACATTACTGAACAGAAATAGGTAAGTTCATAAGGTTACCTTAACTGGAGTTATGACAGTGATCGGAAACTTAACTGGCCATATGCTGCTGCTGTTTCATTCCCATTTAATTGCATCATCATTCTACAAAAGGCTCTATTTACCAGACTAACATATGCTATTAGACAAAGAGCGCATGCTCAGCGATTCAAATAATCAGTTGTCACTGAATTACACAATATTTTTACCACTGAATTCTAGCAATTTTATTCTTAAGCTAAAATGCAAGGGGTGGCATGGCTGTTTTTATAAAATGTATTTTCATCATACATTATATAGACCTTTTTTTAATGTGAAAGCTGCTAAGTTCCACCACAGCCATGAGTCTCTTACCAGAGTTGGCCGATAGGCTTTGAATGCAATGCAGTACCTCTAACAGCTAGCATGAATTTCTATTCCTTGAATATACATGAACTAGCCCTTAATGGTACATATATGGCCTTTTTTCTCAATTGCATTGGAGAATCTGGATTTCTTAATTTATTTTTTCTGTGAGTGCTAGCTCAAAGCTGGAAACAGTGAGCATACTTTTACTCAACTATTCTGCTGGATAGCCCCAGATAGTTTAGGAGTCTAATCAGACTAGTTGCTTATAGTTCTTAATCCTCTTTCAAAAGTGACCTACCCAAATTGTGAAATACACAGAACAAGCTGTTACAGAAATCCAGAAAATAAGTGGCTTTCTGACCCCACTCCAGAGCAGTAAGGGAAGTAAATCTCTACATAGAGGTCATTTGTCAGTAGTTAGTGACTTAGTATAGTAGTGAAGAAAACAGTGTTGTCTGTACCTCTAGAAGCTTAACTAACTTTACAGTGGATATTTTCGAGGTATGTAGAGCTTTTAAATTCTATTTGGTTCGTATTTTTTGTGACAGAGTAGCAGCATATGGAAGTGTGGGAAAAAAAAGCGCCAATACATCTTTAAAGAAAACAGTGCATGAAGAAAACTGAAATGTAAACTGAAAGCTGGTTAGTGTCAAAAATTTCCCTCACTGCTCTCTAGAGTTCTCTTCACAAAATGCATAGCAAATCCCGCAATCCCAGTAAATCAAGAAATCCTGGAAGGGGATGAAGCTGTTGCTCAGGGTGAGGAGCTGGACTGCTGGGCTGAGGTCAGCTGTACGCGATTCAACAAGGCCAAGTGCCAGGTCCTGCACTTGGGTCACAACAGCCCCAGGCAGTGCTGCAGGCTTGCGGAGGAGTGGCTAGAAAGCTGCCCAGCAAACAAGGACCTAGGGGTATTGGTAAAGAGCCATCTGCACATGAGCCAGCAGTGTGCCCAGGAGTATCCTAGCCTGTGTCAGGAATAGCGTGGCCAGCAGGACCAAGGCAGTGACTGTCCCCCTGCACTCAGCACTAGTGAGGCCACCCCTTGAACCCTGTGTTCAGTTTTGGGCTCCTCAGTACAAAATAGACATTGGGGTGCTGGGGCATGTCCAAAGAAGGGCAATGAAGCTAGTGAAGGATCTAGAGCACAGGTCTTATGAGGGAGGGCTGAGGGAACTGGGGTTGTTCAGCCTGGAGAAGAGAAGGCTGAGGGGAGACCTTTATCACTCTCTACAGCAACCTGAAAGGAGGTTGCAGAGAGGTGGGGGGTCAGTCTCTTATCCCAAATAACATGCAATAAGACAAGAGGAACTGGCCTCAAGTTGCACCAGGAGAGGTTTAGATTGGGTATTAGGAGAAAATTCTTCATTAAAAGTGTTGTTAAGCATTGGAGCAGGCTGCCTAGGGAAGTGGTTCAATCACCATCCTTGGATGTGTTTTAAAAGCTATCTAGATATGGTGCTCAGGGACATGGTTTAGAAGTGGGCCTGGTTGAGTTAGATAATGGTTGGACTTGGTGATCTTAAAGGTCTCTTCCAAGCAAAACAAATGCAAAGATCCTTAAAGTTGACATTACAGAGTAAAAGTTGAAAAGTGTTTTTATTTCCTCACAGAAACCATTTTACCATGTTCTCTAATAATTTTCTTTTGTTCCTCCTCTTCATTGTCATGGATCTCTAAACTCAAGATCAAGGCTTTGTTTTTTTCAGTAACAGTTTGGAGACTCCCTCTCCTCTTCCCAGTGAATATCTGGCTATTGCCTCCCCTTGCCTTTCTCACTACAAATTTCCACAAACGGAACATAATGATCTAGGTTTACCACAGAATCCTGCCAAGTGGCATTGCATAGGTAGGCCTGGCTACACAAACATCTCCCAAATCCTGGCTTCCGACAGGAAGAGCCTTGCATCCTGTCAGATGCATCCCAGTGATCCCAGACTCCACCAGCATCTTTTTCTTCCTTCTCCCAGAGAATCCAGGCAGTTGCATTTCTGCCTTTCCTTAGCTCAGTCAGGTTTTCAGGGAAGAGGCAGTCAAGAGGAAGGGGAATGTCTCTGCTTTGAGAGTCATCACTTCATCCCAACTGTGGTCATGCAAGGAAGGACACATGCACAAAATAATATGCCTAGACTTTCCCTCTTCCAAATCTTATACCCTCCTCCCATCCAGTTTGTAAACCACGTGATGTAATCCATAAGCAGAACTTCCCCAACACCTCATGATTTTTAAAATATGAAAGACAGGAGAGCCAGAATTGGTCTGGAGCAAGGTGTGTGCAAAATGCCCCCCAAAGGAGATGTAAAACTTAGCAAAAAATGTGTTTCTAATAATCTTCAACAATTTGGTACAAAGATCTGTTTATTACCCAACATGACAGAGTAAATACAAAGACAGTGTGGAATGTGATGTTTACAGGAAATTTCACTACAACATGCACAGATACTATTGCAATGTTATTTTAATAGTCCAGAATGTTAAGCTGAATAAATATTTCTTGCTTCAAAAAATGATTTTTACTTTTACATAAAAATATATAATATTGCACTTTTTACAAGGCCAGCAATTTTGCATATTGATTTGTAACAAATGGACTTCTACTTTATAAAAATAAGCCTTTGTGAACAACACCCCAAACCAGGGAGCACAAAAGCTCCCCAAAACCCACAATATTTGTATTTTTTGTCTTAAATAAAGCACATCACTTCAACATGAGCCAGGAAGCTTTTCAGTCTGTATTTGGACCTTACATTAACATTTAGACAATGAAAACATGACTAAAGCCATCCTATACAATGCTGCTACAATACACACAGTTCAAAATTCAATTCATAAGAGTATGGAGCCACTTGCTTAACTGAACCAAAGACCAGCCTTTGTGTCACAGACTATGAGGATATTTTTCTTCATTTTTTTTCTGGTTTGAAAAGTTCTTCAATTAGGAAGTTGCAAGAATTTCTGAAGACTGTTTAGAATTTTCAAAAGAAGTGTAAAGACTTCTTGTGTGCATGTCATCTTCATCACAACTCAGCAGTTTCATATATAGTGTTTTGAAAGATGAACCTTAAACATGAGAATGTAGAGCAGTTCGTCTATATGGCAAATAGTGGAACATGTCAATGATGAAAAAGCAAAGCAATTGAAAAGAAAAATGTAACTACATCAGACTTGTGTAGCATTCTTGCTTTACCATTCATGTGACTAGTAGGCACTCATTCCTAATGTCAGGTTTAGAGGTCTTCAAATCCATCAACCAAAACGTTAATTGTTTGATGTGGCCTAAGAATTCAAATTTAAGCCTTCCATCATGGAGGCTTATTTTTTCCCCCTTCAAAAAAATAGCACCTAGAAATAAATAGCATATTTGCACAGTGTATCTGTGTAAACTCGTCCAAATCATCTGATACCCACGGACATTGATTATTCAAGCAGTTAGATTCAAACATTTTACAGTGTGTAAGTTCTAGTGTCATGGAAGTTCACAATGACACTAGAACAGAAGCACATCTGTGCCGCCTTTAACATGTGTTTTAGGAGTTCCAGAAGATAAGCTCTGTGTGTATATAATATATTCTGCCACAGAATTGCAATGGCTAGTTGTTACAAAGTTAGGGAGTTAACATTACAATAAAAAACAAAACATGATCTAACTATTGCTTCATGATTCCATGAGGTGTCTACCCATCGCCAAGACAAATATTTTTGCCTGTTGTAAAAGCTATTACACTAACAGAGAAGATGGCAAAAAAGATAACAGAAATACAATTTTTCGCATTACAATACCATAAGATGGTGCAAAAAGCACCTACTCAGTTTTTTGCTTCTCAAAAAAAGCAATTTTAAGTGGTCTTGGAATTTTAAGTTTTGGGTTGCTTATCCCAGAGCTAGCTATACCACGCTCAACTAATCAGATTTATATATGCTAACATTTTAGTAGATATTTACAGAACTTTACACTGCCAATATTGTACAACATATGAGGGAGAATAAGCATTATCAATCTTTTTTTAATACTTCTGTCTAAGAAGCGATTAAAAAAAATACTATTATGTTTTATATTGCAGCATTTTGACTTGTATGTTAGAGCATTTATGAGTCACTTTGCTGGTATTGGAGTAAATGACCAGAGCTTCCTGTTGACCTGGATATGCTTCAAGTTTGTGCATGCACGTACCTAATTTTACAACCACCTTAGGCCACTCTTAAAAAATAAATCTATTCCGTCATTCGAGATACATTCAAGCTACTTCAAACCCCAATTAAATAAGAGATTCTATAATCTATTTTGGATTTAAAGTGCATCAGAGATATGAGTTAGCAGCAAAAAGAGTCATCACCCAGCTGCATAGCTGCTAAGGAATGAATAGAACATGGGTAACTTCAAGCGCTGCTGGTCCTTGCGACACCAGGCTATAATATTTCCATCGCTATTAGCTGTGAACAAGTGATGACCATCACAGGAGAATGTAAGGCTGAAAAACAAAAAGACAATCTATTTTTATATCAGATTTGGCTATTCTAAATGCTAGAAGACATTAAAAAGCTGTAAGAGTATAGCCAACAATGATAAGCTCTCAGGGGAGACCCTGTGAGTACATTGCCATAGTAATATCTTTGCATATACCAGCTTATTCTTTTCTGTAACCAAACAGGCTGAACTACAGCTTTGCCCAGCACTTGAGCATGGCACGCACTTTAGTACTTGTTTCTCTGCAGCGTCAAAGACGAGGGTAGGATTGGTAGGAGCATCCTCCTCTCTCCCTGGGCTGCCCCTTCTACTTCTGAAAGGAAGACTTTTCAGCAGCAGAACTCTGTGCCCTCTGAACTTGCTGACAAAGGCAGAAAGCAAATCCATCCCATTTCATAGCACAGCACAGGACTTTTGTTCAGCCAGGCATTTCTTGAGCTCTAACCGTCGTAAAGCCCTTCAGTCATGCCACGGGTAATGTTAGAGAGCATGAAGGTCAGCATCCATTTTCTGTCTCATTTAAGCAGGAAACTTTAAATTATTCAATAGCCCCTAAATCATTATTAACAAGCTTTTTGAAATATGCTCCTTGAAGTAGGTAACAAAGACCGCAACTGCTATCGGACAACACTTAATGTTTCTAAAGAATAGCAATTAGCAGTTTGGGTTTTAAATGATATTTCAGCAATAGTGAAAAACTTTCAGAGTGATTTGTTACTATGCTAACATTAAGATGATACATTTTTGGGCGTAACTTTTAAGACCTCTGTGCAGACTGCTGTACCGCTGGGGATATCAAAGACTCAGAGGCTTTGACTGTGTTCTGAAAACACTTTGGCATAAGAGTAATTCTGCTTATCATCAAGGGGAGTCAGAGAAAATTACATGAGCACTTCAAAATGGCAGCTTCCAGGCTCCTCTGAGTTTCCTTTACTCCTTTCTCTACTGTTTCCCTCCAGGATCAGGAAGAAAGTAGTCAGGAAAAATACAGCATTTTTCTCTCTCAGAAGTAAGTGAAAAACTCAGAGTCTGGCAAAGTTAAGATTATCTCATGATTTTTACACAGATTCTGGGGAAAAAAAAAATATTAAACTTAAATATTAAACTTATTCTTAAGAAGAGCACTTATTGTTCATTTCTCAGGGGAATCCTGCTAATTTCCATCTGCCAGCAGCAGAACCTAGTTATTACTGTCATTACAAATACAGTACATTTGTGCTCATTTTGCTTTCATGAATAATTAGTGGGATTGCTTTGCTCTTTTAGACATGGGTGTTTACCTCCTGTTCTCATGTCAAATCCACATTCAACACTCAAGGCTATTTTGTTGTGGGTTGGTTTTCTCTTTCTTTCCAAAGACAAAAATTAATTTATTTTATACTTAAGACCTTTTTACCTTATAATAGGTTTGGCTGACTTTGAAAATGTTATTTCTCGTACTGGCTTCAAGTCCCATGTACTCCACAGTCTGAAAGAAAGTAATTTTTCTTTATATTTAATTTTACAAATATTTGGGTGATAAACACAACCTGGTTAGCAACTACTAAGACCAGAAACTGAACAACAGCTTGTCCATCTTTTTTAAAGCCAAATATCAGCATGATGTTTGGCTACACACTCTCAAACTGTGAGCTTAAGGTATGAAGCATTTTAATAAACAAAAGTTTCAAATGCTTACCTTACAACTCCATTTTCAAGCCCCCCTGCAATCACGTTGACGGACACTCCTTCCGGCTGGTTAGAGAAAGCAACAGAGCAGATACTTTCCCTGCAGTGCACATGTCCCACAAGATCACCATTAACCGTCCAAAGCCTCAAATCGCTACCCCCTCCAACTGCAACAGAACATAGCCTGGGATTATTAAAAAAGAAATCTAGACCACAGCGAGGTCCAAGCAATAGAGTCTTGAAGTGTTAAAGAATTCAACTTTGAAGATCAGAAGGTTTAAATTACTCAGTGACATGTGCCGTAGTAAACAATTACCTCTTCCCTCCTTTTGTGACAGGAAGCATGCAAACCACCAAGCCACTACAGTGATTTAGAAGACCTCACTTCATATTTATGGAACACTGTACTTACAAAATGCTATAGCAATTGACTTGTAATGAGCAATTTTCATGTACTAACAGGGAAGCCATAAGAGGGAATTTACGCTATCTACTTTAAATAGCTAGTTCCTGTACCCTGGCTTTCATTTGAAGCAAAATACTTAAAAGCAGCAAGCACAGTTATTGTAGGTGATTATCTGGGATTATTTATCAAAGAAGCTAATAATCAGCTACTGCTTTGTTTTAAAAGGGATTGAAACTCATGTTCCTTACGAATCAAAGAATACAATCTTTTCCAGAAAAAAATAAACTGTTTGTGAGCTACAGAAGTGTCATTCAAAGTCTCCATGTAATTTAAAAAACTTTAAAACTGAGACTGCCAGAATAATTTCCTCTTGTCCTTTAATACTATAGACTGTGCTATTTTACCTTTTTTTTTTTTCCCTTTTCATTTTTTTTGCCCTCCTCAGATTCAGAACTATATTAGTTTCAGTTCAGTCTGTGGAGGACTAAAGTAAGAAAAGGTGGCTAAAACATACTTCAGTATTTAAGACCTATCTTACTCAAGGCAAAAGAGAAAGAAAATTCGGCTAAAGTGAGAACCAAGTCAGTAACTGTCTTGTAACAAAATGGATAAATGAAGTTATGCTCTCTTCCTTTTTATTCTGTACCTCCTTGGATCAATGGAACAATATTCTGTCGTTTAGATGGAGACTATTCCTATTCCCCCCAAGCCCAGCCTCAAGTTACCACAATACACACAGGTATCCTTATAGACAGCCAAATGGTATGTGGACTCTGGCTCGGCCCTGCTTTAGCAATACACAGTCTGGTAGCACACAGTCAATCTTCAAGTCAATGAGTATCCCAGTTATGAAATACACAAAAAGCCACTGCTCAAATAGGTCTTAATGCTCTCATCTGGAAACAGGTCTGTGTGAAAAACAAGAACGTACAAAAACCTGCTTTAAAATAAGATGGGGGAAGGTCTATATTTGCTTGTGGGGATAGGAAGCACTTAAACTGATAGAGCAAATAAAAATGCTGTTTTTCTAATACACTGTACTCCCCTGAAAAACTGTACCTTTGATAACAAATCTCTGTTAAAATGAAAGCAGCCAACTTCACAGAATTTAGGTCTCCCAGGAATCTGCTGAGATTTCAAGCTGTTAGCTATTATATCTCTACATTTTACTCAAACATCTGCCTAATAATTTCTGGAGAAATGTCTATGATCCTATGTAAAAAAAAAAATAATTAAAAAGATAGCCCTTCTATTTGACCAAATGTATCCTCAGATGGTGGACATACACTCAGGTAACTAGTTTAATAGCAAGTGTCACGATTTATTTGGTGTGCAGATCAAAACAGTTTCCTCAACCACCAAATATACCTGAATCACAAACTGTTGCAATATCACCAGTTGTTTCGCTCGCTGAAACTGCTGTCACAGGACTCTTGTGTCCAGACAGACTCTGGACATAGCACAGCCTGAAGAAAATAAGAGAGAATAAACCTAAAGTTCTGACTCAAACACAGAAAAGGTTCTTTGAGGAAAATAATTAAGTTACATTAATTTCAATCAGCAGCTTGCACTATGATGACATTTTTCATATTCATTCTAGAATTTCAACACCCTTCATGGCAGGAAAAAAAACCAGTAAGGGTCTGACTTCACATTCAGATCTACACAGAACAAATATAGTTAATTTAAAAAAGGTGAAGATGAACTCAAGGGATGGAAAACAGTAATTTATAAGAAAACCTTTGGAAAAAGTTAGATATATCTGTCCCTGTTCCATATATATGTACCTGTTTAAATCCCATATAATGCAGGTTCCATCTTTACTGACACTTATCATTATACTGTACGGTTTGCATACAAACAAGCCTGTTACTTCTGCTGTGTGACCATACAGATGGACTTGTGACTCCATTTCTATCTCCGAAGGCTGAAAAACAGTAAGATAAAACATGAACTCTTGTGAAAAAGGAAATTAATACTTTTTTTTTTTTTCTGAAAAGGATAAACCTAGGGACAAGTTTCTGAGATTTCAAAAAATGGTTCCCACTGCTTTTAAACGTCATCAGTTTATCAACGTTGTAAATGCTTTATTATGTTTAATGCTTTATAATGCAATAAGCCATGTGTATCATTCATGTTCAACTTTTTGCTTCCAGTGTTATAGACTAAGCAAACATTTTAATGGGGTCCAATGAACTGAAATGAAGAACTATGGTACTGCTTCTGTCTCTGTTACACACCTTGAAATCATCTGATTAGCTTTCTGCAAGACTGGTATTTCCACATGACAGCAAAATGACAGTCTCCAATATTTTAGCATCTAAAACAAGCACTTGGAAACAGAAGGAAAACCCAGCTAAGCAGTTATCACTCTCTGTACAGGAAATTACTAGGAATCTCTCCAGTTGGTGCCAAGTCCTTCAGTGATACCAAGTTAAAAAAAATATGCAGGAAGTGAACTTTAAATACAGAAACTGCTAGATAAAAATTAAAGCTGCAAATTTAACACTAAACAACACTTCTTATTCAAGTTACATCACTGGAAACAATTCAGATTTCCTGAAAACTAGCTAAGTTGAAGCAGCTGCTTAATCAGAATACTAATGCTTTAATTAAGACAACTTGCTGTACAGAGATCGGATTAATCTTTGTGAAAGAAAGGAACATTTTTCTGCTTGTTTCCTCAAACGCGTCAGAGCACACTGTCTGCATTTTTGTATGAGGGTACACGATGCACATAGCCCATCTACAAAAAGCTTGAAAATAAAACCAGACAAGATAAAACTATGCATATGCTTTAGTTTACAGAAAATTTACATGTCTTTCTGCACTAAAAGGGACAATATATATATATGTAACACTGTCAAAGCTAATATACTTTTGGTAACAGGAAGATCTGTTACTTTGTTCTTACTACGGAGCATCCCATCCAAGTAGGACACTTGGGAAATTATCCAGTTGCCATTCTCAGAACCATGTGGTAGTTCACCTGTGCAGATCCTTTAAACCTTGTTCATTGTAGAGGGAAAAAAAAAAGATACCAAATTTTTCCATAATAGCCACAATTGAGACTTCTGGGTTCCTGAAGAACTGACTCTGATGACCCTTTTACTGTGCTCCTCTCCTTTAAGTGTTTGCTGTTGATCATTTCAACACTTAAACTGAAGGCAGGATTTCCCTTTAGCAGCCTGTCTCTATATTACTAATAGCAACGGTTTAGTGATTCTTCACTGGGTTATTGTAGTGAGACAAACAGGAATTTTAGCACCAACTGTATGAAGGTCTAAAGTTATGAAATAATTACCTTAAGACCAAAACACCATCCCCTTTTTACTCCCCACTTGCTTCTAGGTGACAACCACTAAAACAGTATCTAGACATGGAAAAACATGCAGGTATGTAATCTACATTTAAATAGCAGGTCTTTTTGTTGATTACCCCAGATGATCACACCTGTGACACAAGTGGAAAATTTGTTATCACTGCACAGCTTTACTCAAATGGATCATTAAAGAGCTCTCTTTCTGACTATCAAAGTTGTCTTGCAAACAGACAGTGAGAGCCAGAGTAATCTGTAAAACCAAAAACCCTGAGTTGAGGTTTCAGTGAAGGTATGACTCACTGTCAAGATAGATCACAGTTTCAAAGCAGTGCTTCATTAGTTGTTTGACCATCTTGAGCAAGGGCTAGGAAAAACAGAGCATCTGAAGGACAACACAGAGGTATTTTTTGAATTCTGACATCATGCCTTCAAATTCCCATATCCAACTAACAACATACCTGTTTTATGCCTTTGCATTGAATTTACATAAGCATGAAACAGGGCAAAAAATTAATGTTTCAAGTATTACATTATAACAAACTGTTCACTTGCTCACCGAACAGCTGACAAGATGCATCCAGAACAGATGCCAGGAAGCACATTTGCATTCCCTGCAGCCCTGACTTGGGTAACTCAACAACGGGAGCTACAAAACTGGCACAAGGTCAGTCTGCCTGGGGCATGTAAAATTGTCAGTGCTGAGAAAATCAGCAAAGATAATCTCAAAGCCAACATCTGTGCAGCTGAATAAAAATCACCTGTTCCTAGGAAATGCAGGGAACTTAAGAATCATTACCCCACTACTAGTTTCTTTTTAGTATTGCAGAAGGCAAGTATATTGAATTTCTTTTTAGTATCTGGTGAACAAGTAACGTGCCTGACTTAAGAACCAACTGACTTAAGCTTGCAGGCTTCAAGCTCTATTCCATTTTTTTTAAACTCAAAATGCTGCTGAGCTCAGGAAATCTGAGTGACAGATCACCAGAATGTAAAAGAAAGCCAAGGAAGAAATCATCGTATGGTTGTGCTTTTCCCAGTCTAAGCATCTACTGCTGGCCACCATTGTAGCAGGTCATATCAAGGTTCTCTCTAGCCCATGCAGCGATTCAAGAGCATCAAAAGCAGTACGTTATCATAGATACATTTGCCAATACCTGTATCAAGCTAAATTTGAGAAATCAATTTACTTTAGCCGTTACTATGGGTAATCCTGTAGACACGCCTAAAAGGACCTGTCAAGAAAGTTGCAAACTCTTTGTTAAAACTATGACAAGTAGCAGTTACTGCTAGAGAAAGTCAAACAGAGGCTCAGAAACTCAGCCTGGACCAGAAAGTGAATTTTGAGTTCTATTTATGCTTTCAATATTATGCTTATTACCACATAGTATCAGGCTGATCTCTACTAGTATCTTCCGCTAATGCATTAAGTAATGCAAGTCACTTTTCTCCCATGCCTCCTTACAGCTTTTTCGCTTGGGGAATATGATAAAGGGAAGAGGCTTAGAGGTTAATATATGTGCTGTCTGAGGTTTCATCCCATCTCTCTGTGCTGTAAAGTGCCTTCTGCATTTGAAATGCTGTTTACTTTAGGGAAATGCATTCCACAATTTCAGTTAAGGCTTCGAAAGGCTTCCTTCACAGAAAAAGTTCCTTAATGTAGTGAGCTTCACTGTGCCAGAGCTTCGGTTCCAAGCCCTGGCCTGAATATAGTCAGAGCATATGTACAATCCATTATGCATTCAGATGATGAGGGCTTACTAGAAATCTAGCAGTATGTGAACAACAGCTGAAGAGAAACCCACAAATAAATATGCTGAACTAAATCTATTTAACAATGGCAAAAAGGATCCTTTCAAAAATAAAATAAAAATTCAAAATTTATTCAAAAACAAATACTAAACAAGCACTCAATCTTTTTAGCAGTTGTCCTGAATGTAACATTCTCCTTTTCTCACTTTTCCTGTTCAAGAATGTAATAGTGAATACAGCTAAATGCTTAAATATTAAATCCAATGGAACTTACCGTATTGCTAGGGAATCTGTTCATATATGCGGTGATGACACCAGATTTACTACCTGTGAACAGCTGACAACTGTCAGGCACCCAAGCACAACTTGTTACCTGGAAAAACAAAAAGCCAGAGAAAATCAGAACAGAAACTACTGTAACTGCTATTTTTGTTATGCCATAGCATTTGGTCAGACTGATCCTTTATTGATTATCCTAAGGAAATCCATGGAAAACACCTAAGCTAAAGCAATACAAGAGTTAAAATGTACCTGCTCTAGGTCATATTTATTATTACTTCAGAAACAAAGAGGGAAATCCTGTGTAGCCTAAAACTCACATATAGAGAACAGTGAACTACCACAGATTTTTAGATCTATAGAAGCATCATGAGCCAAAATCTTTTTGGTAGAATCTCACCAACCACCGCAGCCTAACAGAGATTATGCAGCATTCCCTAACAATCTTTTAGACATTCTTTTCAGAGGAATCCTAAATTAAAGTGAAGTTCTGCTTCTAATGCGAGGCACAATTGTAATTTTCCTTAAATGTAAACATTTATAAATGCACACCAATATGCCACAGGAGAGAAAAGCTGCAGAATTTAAATGCATGCAAAAAAGGTTTTTCACCTAGTACAGTAACACATCCAGGAACAAGATCCACTGGAGCAATGAGGGACACAGTCCAAAAGGGAGAATAATACCAATTAAAGACAGTTGTGTTTGGATGCTCATCTCCAAGAAGAATGAAAGGAAAAGTACCTACTGCCAAATCATGCCACCACTTAAACTAGCAATATTAAATTGAAGACCAAGAGACTGATTTTTTTTTTTTTTTTTTACCTGATGGAACTGTGAACTCTGTATAAAATTTACTGGAGGTTCACTTTGCTTGCTTTTCAGTCGTAAAATGTTATCGGCATATCCCCAGCTCAGGATAGCTGACCATTGAATATCAGTGCTGTGCATGCTTCTCACACCTGAAGCAAGGCATATAATATTGTGTCACATGTACAACAAGAAGCTGATCACTTTGATAGTCAACAATAAAAATCTCAATGCCACATTTTACCAGAAGCTAGAATACAAAAAACCCCCAAAGTTTCAGAAAGGTATTTTTTGTTAGGCTATGGCTTAATCTGTAACATATTACAAACATAGTTTTCAGAGGCTATGTAAATAGTCGGGTGTTCACCACAGACAGCTTGCAACCTAGACCAAGCGTTTTTGAAGAAATCTTGCTTATATTGGTAATGGAGAAAAGGGGAAGAGGCTGACAACACAGCTAGAGAAATGATTGTTCATAACAACGTTACTTTTGTTGACTAAACATGAAGATACTTACTTTTTAAAAATCTTTACTACATGTTACAAAGAAAACTAAAGAAGATAAGAGAACCAATTTGTATATTATCAGTAATAATCCCTCCCAGGAGTTTATCTGAAAGCAGAAAATCCTTCACCTCTGCTTTTTGCTAATAACTTTTCTCATTCTGTACCTCTAAAACCTGGTTCCTTTAATTCTCCTTGCTTTTGTCACATGTTCTTTTCATCTGTTCTTCATTCTTCTTTGACTGAATGTGCTGGCAAGTTCTAAAGTTAAATCCTGATAATTCAGTCATTTCAACGAAAAGACTCAACTTAATTATGGGATGCCTGTACGTAGTTTTGAAAATTACAAGGAAAATCGACTCTCCAAGAAAAACACCACATGTGGAAGCTGTTACTAGATTTATAAATCAATCTTTGGCAAATGTGACTAAGTCTGGGAAGTTCACTGGAGAATAATAGTAGCATTAGATTTGGTGGTTTTTTTATGGCTCATTTTTGTATGTATTGTGCATGTAGATAACAAATTCATACCTTGCTCCTTGCTATATATCATCAAAAGGCAAAATTTGCGGGACAAACCACAGATAGCTTTTGTTGGTAAAGCCTGGAGAGAGCCGAACCTTTCTCCATGTGGTTGGCTAAAGCAGACAACAGGATCTGGAGCGCTTGGGGAACCAACATATTCTCCCCACTTCAAGCCTTTTATCCATGGTAATGGACTCTAAACCAAACACAAATAAGGTTCAAATTAAAAGGGCATAAAAAGTTTTCTGAAAAATATATGAATGACTCTCCCTTGGTAATGAAATATTTCTGTAAGCAATCACATGGTAAAGACTACTGAATTATTCTAAAAATACTAGAAAGACAAGTATGAAGCACTGTAGTATTATCAGCTAAACTATTAAGGGAATACTCCCACTTCTTTAAGGGCTGAGATAGCAAGCTTGAAGTTCAGGTGGTGTAGTGAAAAATACCAATTTCTTTAAATGTAAGGATTCAGTTTCTCACTGAACTTTAGGGAAAACAAGTGTTTGAATTGAAGAAAGTTAAATTGTCTGTAGATAGTGATGGAAAAAAGCATAGTATGTGTTACCTACTATAGGTTTAGCTTACATATTCCAGAATTTATCATGGAAAGTATAAAACTGGTTACGCAAAATGCTTTCCAACACTTATTTGCTATGTATGATAAATATATATATAAAAACACAAATATATATCATAAATGCATGAAAATAATTTGCACTATCACTTTACTAATTTTGTGTGCTTTCTTTACAATATGGGTAGGAAGTTGCAGCTTTAGGAAGGTAACTGTAAACATAAGGGTACAAAAATTACAGCATATAAATGTTAATTAAACCATCTTGCAAGTCAAAATGACGTACTGGATATATTATTTCTTTAGTGTGTTCTCTGGTTTCTCTGAAAGCAAACTGCACAAGTAATCCCATGGCAGCAGGAAGTTCTCCTTCCATGATAAGCCTGGATCCAGGTCTGCTAACATGTGCTGCATGGAAGAGCTGGCGAGGTGTTTGCCCATAGGTTTTAATCATTGTTTCAAGGGCTCTTCTCTGAACAGGATCCTCAACAGCAGAAACATCCATCCCAAAATAGGTCTAAAGAGGAAAAAAAAATAAAGGGGGAGTGGGGGAAGGGGCAAGAATAAGCTCATCTGGTTTTGTCTTTGGGAAAGCTTCCTCAACACACACAAATTTAGAGGCAGACTCTCCAGGTTTTGGTTAAGACTTGGACCAGAAGCCATCCCAAAACAGCGGTGCTGACTAAAGGGACAATAAGAGTAACCTTGTCACCACTTCTTTATCAGAAATAACTACATTAAGATTTATCATGTGAGCTGCTCCTACAGCTTTGACTAAGTTCTGTCAAAGAGGTTTTCTTAGTACACCTTTATTAATCTGTAAAAAAACCAGAAGGGTTGCTGATGATGAAACATTGACATAGTACTCTGTACCTCTTTTTAATTAATATATTAAATTTCTGGTTCAGGGTGTGGAGGGTGGGAGAATCTTCATATTCCAGGAGAACAGAAATTCTTTCTTTTCCCTACTTGCCTTTCATGCCTCTCTACCATATACTTTTCCTCTGTCACACTGACAAAGGCCTTGACTTTTCACTTTAAAAAAAAAATGAAAGCACATAAACTTAATATTTGATAATTAAGGTAGTAACTAAATCAATACTTAAGCACACAAAAAAAGGAAAAGGAAGGAAAGCGTTTGGATGGCAGCTGGGGGGAAAAAAAGAAAAAAAGGCAGTCACCACTGCCAAACACTACTGTTTAATTAGCTCTTCCAGCTGTAGAATGAACACTAAATACATGAACACATTTGAATACATTTGAAAGCAGGACTGCCTTGCTGAACAAACCTTGTGATAGCAAGGACTGAAGCTAGAGAATGCAGTCCAAGATATGCATGTTACAATTCAGTAGTGAAATTCTGGAAGTCTTCACATTAAATGAAGACTCATTTAAAATTAGGTTTACTGGAGGGGAAAGTGCTCATTAGAGGGACAAAACAAGATGCCTATGAAGGGAAGACCACAAATAATGAGCTCAGGACAAAATGAACTATTGTACTTATATCAAAAGCTGCAGCACAATCTGCCTAAATGAAACACTTCTTTGAGGTGGAAGCAGATGCACACAAACATACCTGTACACCACTGCAAACAACTATCCAGAAAGTCTAGACCCCATACCTGACCATCCCCCGCACCTACCTCCAGGCAAGAAAGAGAAACACAGATTCACTAAGTCCCACAATAGGCCCTGGGATCTTATCAGTTCTGCATTGAAACGGTTAAAGCCGTCACGAGCAAGGGATCTTGCTTCATACTGGATGTTTTCCAAGCAAGTCAGACTGAACTTTCCCCCATTAAGTTACTAAGGACAACGAACAAACTCACTGCTTAACAAATACTTACTGCAGGGTGAAAGACATTAATAGCCTGAACAGAAGCTTTGCCTTTTTGCTTATAACCAAACACCAAGTCAATCCAGTGACAGATTGTCTGGGAAACGTGGTCAGACTCCAAAGCCTGACGATGAATCAAGATGAAGAGACGAGGATCGTTACGAGCCCAGGGTGGAAGATTCACATGGTTAACTCTGTCACCATTTTGCCGTACTCCAAAGTCAAAACCTAGAAACGGGAGTAAATGTTCCAATATTTTAGTTATCATGCAAATGGGAAAAAAAAAAAAATCAAGAAGTTTCTCTGCACCTCTGACAACTATGGAAGAACTTCCCATAAGTCCCTGGAAATATTCAAGGCCAGGTTGGATGGAGCCTTAAGCAACCTGATCTAGTGGGACATGTCTCTTTCATGGCAGAGGGGGTTGGAACTAGATGATGTTAGAGATCCCTTCCAACCCAAATTATTCTATGATTGTATGCAGTCCTACATAACAGCTTTTTTAGCATACCCTACAAATTAGTGCCAAATTTATCCCATCCATTTACTACTTGGCATCTTCAGTCAAGGGCTATACATGTTCTCAGTTTCAACCCATAGACTCAAACACACAGCTGTTTGGGGTATATAGTTTATATAGGTATATATCGGTATCCTCTTAGCATACCTTCTCTGTTAACTAGGAAGTCAGGAAGGTAGAAAAATTCTGGGATAAGCTCCTTTACGTCAGTCATCGATTCATATGAAGAGAGTCTCCAGGTCGTATTGGTAGAATGAAAAGTTCTGTCTGGGATGTCAAAACTTTGATCTGTAAAGAAATCCAAACTGAATTAGTTACATCCATGATGGCATATCTGCAACTTCAAGTAGTTAACTGCTCTCAGAAGAATTCTGAATACTCTCAGCTGCCTCAATTACTGTGTGTTACACCTGGACTGCAAGTCAAATACAGGTCAGTTGTTTATTCTACATAGATGAAGGTATAAACGTAAGAGGTACAGCTTTATGGTCTAGTTTGATAAATTCAGAATGCGTCTACTGTGAAAGCATACCAGATTTAACTTTACTGAACACAGCTATCTGGGATTCATAAAATATGCTAAACAGAGTAACATAGAGCATTCCTGGGTCATGGCCCAGACATGAAAGGCAAGCTCAAGCAGAAGTAAACTTACCTTGATAGGCTAAAAACATTTTAGTAAAAGGTGGCAGCCTAACCAGGAAATGAAGCACAGTTCCACTGTTGGAATAATGAGATCCATAGTGATATGGTTGTACAGGAGGCATTGGGTCATCCTCTCGTGCTCCTTTCCGATACTCTTCTTCCAAATACTAGAAAAGTAGCAGGAAAAAAAAAAAAGATCACAAAGGATTATGTGCAGTACTTGGGCACTTGAGGGAAGACAGCTTTTCTGTTATCAGGCAGAAAGAACAGTCACAAGTTCCACTGAAGTAATTTCAAATAAACAGCAACAAGCTATCATCCTGATCTTCAGGGATCTTTAAATATATGTATGTTCATATGTCAGAAGACACCAATTTAACCTCCTCAGCAGTATCACATGAAAAGACTAAATTAATTATGATTTCAGGTACAGGAACAGACAAACACAGGTTCCAAGAATGGTAGAAAGCGATTCACAGGAAACACAGCATACTAGAAATGAGCATTCCTTAGAATTTCCATAAATTTTGTGCTTTCTTCCCCCTGCCATAAATATATGTTAAAAAAAATTAAAGCCTTCATATTATTTATACACAGGAAAAAGGCAAAAAGCAAGAGTTACCCAATTTACCTTATAAGTATCCACATAACGATCCTCTTTTTCTTTAGACTGCACAGCTATTGGTTTGACCAGATTTCTGTAACAGAAGTAATAATGATAGCTTGTCACTTTTATAAAAACGCTGATTCACACAATTTAATAATGCATTACTAAGAATAAGGCCTTCAATATTATGAAAAGGGCAAACAAAGCTTAACAGCACTTTGCATGAGAGTTCAGAAAAATAAAAAGGCCACTTTCAGTTAGCGCTAAAGGCAAACTCAGATCCACAGGATATCCCACGGCACAGCAACAGGCAAGCAAATGCAAAGTGCCTCTGTCAGATCAGCGGCATCATATAAGGGGAAAACCTTTGTGCACACTAATGTTAAATGTGCTTAACAGAAATTTATTAGGGTGGGTGGGATGATTCACTTGGATCTATTCACAATGAAGACAATAAGATTTTGTAACTGGCCAAATAGTTTACAATGTTTTCTATTTAATTTTTGCTAATTGGCCTGGAAGTTTTTAATTACACTGATTTAAACATACAGCTTTTATTTAATAGGATATGAATAGTCCACAGATTTAAGACAGTATATAAGTCCAATTCACAGCATCCTTTGAATATACACACACATAAAACTAGCCATTTTACTTAAATATCCAAGGTGAAGCAGCCACTTACTGAAAAAAGCCCAAGTTATTACGGATGAGGTTTGTCCCTGCATATTTCCACTCATATGTGTGCAGCTTAGTACAGTGAAGTTAAAAAGCTATCCTGGATGATCATTTCAAGTATTTGAAAATAACCAGTTCCAAACATTTCATATTACCTATACACAGATGGATCATTTAGGTCCAGCGTTTCACTGGTGTAGTCAGAAAGTATAAAAGGAAATACAGGATATTGCATGAGATCATTGAAGGAACGGCCAGCATGTTTGTTTAAATGAGTCAGATACTCAAAATTAGTAATCTGTCCTGTGCACCACAGGTGGGTCAAAGCAGTGATGTTTCCATATTCCAAAAGATTAGGCAAATTATTAGTTAAGATGTTGTGGTACACATCATCACGGACCTGGAAGAAAATACCACAGATTTAATAATGTAATTTGAAAAGCTTCAAACTACCAAGACTTAGTAAGTTTCTCTCATTTACAATTTTCCAGATACCTACTGAAATGGAATCATGTTTATTATTACTGAGATTCTTTAATGTCTTAATACATCAGAGATGTGTTTTACAATGTGACTGTGTCTAGAAGTCTAGCTGAACAAAGTTTTTTCACGAGTATTACACAGAATTTAATTAATCCATGCAACAGGTCTCTTTAAAAACTAATGCATGAATGTACATGTTATGAAGACACAGCAAAATGCTTTGATATATTATTATGCATCAGTGCCACATTACCTTTGTATTATCAAAAGCCAAGAGTAAAGTTCTGCCATTTGTTAGAAATATTTCCACAGCGTTGTCTCTTAACTGCCACCAGCGCTTATGAACTTCCTTAATTTCCTCATAGGTCCAAGAAAATGATGCTGGTTCAGTTTCTCCGTGAAAACTCTGCAGAATTTGCAATCGGAAAAGTTATTTAAAAAAAAATACATCTTCCTGATGTGGCCAGTTCATAGTCATATGGCATATCATAGTAAGGCAAACTAATTTTGCTGTGATGCTTTAAGACACTGTTGTGATTTTCTTCAAGCATGTTTCCCATGCTCCACTCTCCTCAAGGCCATGGGCAGATCATCATGAGTGCTCCTCAGCTGCTCCAGTTGCCTATCCAATACTAGCCTACAATGCCATTATTTTCATTTTGTCTCTTAAGCTAAAATGTTGGACAGCCAACCAGAGCAAGCAGGACTTTGCCACAAATCTCAATTCTGACAGTTCTATAAGGGACAAAGCAGCAAGATAGCTGCTGGTAACTAATTGAACCACAGGAGCTGTGGGCTTAGTGCATACAAGGAAGAGCTCCCTGAAAATAATTTAAAAATTTCAGCTCTATAACCCATATCCTGATTTTTATTTTTACTTTGTATCTGTTGGATGTATAATCTTAAATAATACATCAGAGCCTTTGTATATCAGAAGGATTACATCGGTTCCAGTTTCCTCCATGAAACAGTCCTCTCCTGTATAGGATAAAGAGGAAGCAACAACATCCTGTGTAATGGAAACTTAAAGAATCAGATGCTGTAGAGTACAGCACAATTCAGAGACTTGTGAGTTTCTGTACTTCCTCGTGCTCCAGCTTCCAGTAAGGCAAGTTATCTCAGGTGCAGACGAAAGCAAGCTCTGCGCACTTATGCTGATGAACTCTGAGCAAGGTGCGTAAGCAACCTCTCATCACCCCCTCTTTACTCCCTCCCAGCTCCAGGCCCACATCTTTTGAGTCCTTTGCTGTCACCACCAATTCCACAGCCAGAGACCTCAGAAGCAACACGGAACCCAACCTTACCAGTTTGGCTGGCCTGGCCCACACACCTCTAGCTAGTACCCTGAGAGTCCTAGTGGCAGTAGACAAACACTTCTTATGGTCATAGTTTGAAAGAATTAAAGTTGGACAATATGCTCTAATACTTACTGAATTTTCAATTGTGTCTGAAGCATTGTCTTCAACAAAATACATGCCACATTTTCCTGCAGGAAAAAATAGTTGCAAAAAGGTACACAGAATTACTGCTTGTATAATGCACACCCCAGTGTTGTGTAAAAAGTGTCCAGGAGTTAAGAATACAAAGAATAGTACCTGGGCAATACAGTACTTGACAGAAATAAAATTTATTATTCCACATCTTTTAGCAAGTGGTCTGCAACTTTAAAACTTAACTACAGTCCAAACAGCTCTCATGGAGACAGTAGGGAAGAAAGGCAAAAACCTGATCTATAAAGTATGTAATCCATAAGAAGCAGTTCACTGCTCAATTACTTCAAAAAATGTCAGCCAAGTTTATATACACAGCAATCTTACACATTATACAAAAAGATATATTTATGAGGACTGAAAATTCTACTTACCTAGCAACAGTTCACCAGCAGTCTCTCTAGAAGGTGCTACGCTTATACACCTTCGATTAACTCTGAAATATTTTAAAGCACATTATTGCTTATGGATTTATGTACCTTTCAGCACATACCTAAAACTAACAGCCTCAGACTACAGTTGAAGAAAGACTTTTCAACACCATGACTGCAATGGTTCAAATCCTGACGAGGGCAAGAAAATAGAACCTCAACTTTCTAGACTTACACATTAGTGTATTTGTATTTATTTCTTTGCATCTTCTCTGAAGTTATTTTAGTCAGTATTAGTGCCTGTAATAGGGAGTAAATTGACACAACTGTAGAGTTGAGTAACACAATGGTAAAAACAGAGGATGAAAACAGTTTGCTTTTGAACACTGATGGAAAGACCTAGCAGATGTAGTAGCATGGCCTGTTTTAGATGTCTAAGTGACAAATAAGTAAAGAAATCTCATCAGGTTATGCCAGAGAAGTCCTATCATCATATAACACCAGATAATATTTGCTTTTACTCATTTTTGAAGTCATGGAGATACTGTTTCAAGACTTCAACAATTTACATGTTGGTAGCTCCAATCTTTTGAGTATGAGTATAGCAAAAAACCTATAATTTTTTATATTTGCTTCATCTCACTTATTTTTTTAAAAAATATTTACATAGACAAAAAAAAGTAAGAATTGTTTCATGGGAGAAGTAGGTGTTACCCAAATCTTACCTTATGTGTTCACTTGCTGCTTTATCTTTTACAGTAGAAGAGTGAGAAGAATGTGTTTTGTCTTCAAATAGGTAAGATAATGGAGTTTTTATCACACCTGTAAAAAACCCACAAATAATAAGGCACCAGTAGTCATTACAGTTCAACTATACTCCTGGAAGATGTTATCATTACCTTCCTGTTTCTGCCTGTCTGGAAGAAGATACTTGTTTGGAATAGTTAGGTAGCACCTCTGCAAGCGGCGCCTCTCTCTGTTTGGGCCTTCTGTTGGATCCAGTTGCCAAGAAGTCGGGTAATAGACTGGGTCATACCAGAGCGCTCTGAAAAAAACAAAATATGTTAGAGTTTGGCAACAGAAATAGTTTATATGCTTATGCATTCTGTTTTTTCTTTAAATTGTAGAAAGCAAAAGATTCACAGTAGCACACTGTGAAACTTATTTCTGAAAGAGTACCAGAAGCCAGAATTCCGTAGCTTATTTTCATGATCTATCCCACTGACTGACTTATGAGCTACTACTGTAAGACCACTCTTGAAGTTACTAACTCTGACGAAAACAGCAATACAATGCAACCAATACTTTATTTTGAAAACTCAGCTGATGCAAACGTGACGTAATACTAGCTCCGCAGTGGTAAAAATATCATTGCTTGGTTTCCTGTCAAGACTTAACATCTTTTGCTCTATGTGGAGTAGAATTCAGTGTCTGAATACTAATACAAACAACAATCACTCAAAAATGTTTTGTTTCACCAATGTAATGCATTCTTCATTCTGTTAGGCACAAGCAGAATGCATCTGACAGAAAACCTAAATGGTGTAGAAATACTACTTGGCTACTCATCCTAAAAAACCAGGAGAATAAAATTAAGTCTTTGACAGGGCTTTAACCCTCAAACGATTAGGAAGAGTAAGTAATACTAATTTTACGATCACTTATATTTCATGTGCCTCTAAGTGGAACGTCAGACATTGAATGTGTCTCTTGATTTTTTCACTGAAATGAGAGAACAACTTACCGATCATGGGTAAGCTGCTGAACAAGCTCCTGCCAATGTCTGCTGGCACTTAGCTCTGCCTTATACATCCCCCTGATGTGCTGGATTACTTTCTTCCTTTCCATTCCTTGTGACAGAGACACAGCTTGTGTGATGTCTCCAGCTATTTTAGAAATGTCTTTAGATTTCGTATCCAGACGTTGAAAGAGACTGAGGAAAGAGTTGTGGTTTAAAATGTCAAATAAACACACTGAAAATGGAAGGCAGGACACCAAAACCCCTTATAAAACACATTCATTTTGGCAGGAGATATCCACAGTTCTTGTTACAGCAGATGAACAGCAACTTAGCCTTCACGATTTTCAGTCTCATGAATACCTTCTGCTTCTTAGCCGTCAAAAAAGCTGTTACTTGTGGCCAAAGACAAGACAGGCAAATCAGATGATCAATGGCTATATACTAGCATGTTTTACTTATTCTATATACTCATTACAATAAAAATCTGAAGCAAGAACAGTCATTTACCACTGCTCAAATCTCAAGTTATTCATCATAGTGAAGTCTTACTGTTTATCTGGACAGACATGACTAAGCTGAAGTCTGCAAGTACTACAGTTGCCTACATTGAAGCATGTCATGTGCACATCTTGGACCTGATTTTTATGGCAAATTTTATGAAATGTACATTAGTGGAAATAACATATGAGTCTATCCCAAGCTACAGAAATTTACATTACGCCAAGTAGAAGCAGTCTATGTAACTCACAGAAGTGTTCAAATACTGTTCTGAATATAGTGTTATTTTATTCATTGAAAATCAGTAGTTAGCTCCAAGGACATTGGCTTTATTTAATTGCACAGACCACAGCAACAGGAGAGGTGATACAATAGCTGTAAAACTAAGGGTGAAATGCCAAATGTGCAAAAAATGATTCAGTATTCTGAAGTTCACACGATGCCATTTCTTATACAGGCTATCAAAATGCATATACCTATAACAAACCCATTTTTGTAACGGTAAAGTAAAATTTGAAAAACACCACCATCTATAACAATCACAACAGGCAACTTTGCAACGGGGTGTGCTGAAAGGAGAAGATTCTTCTAGAGTTCTTGCAAACCCCTTGAAGGCAGTACTTACTTTTGCCGATTATTGGACATGGTCTTCTCCCAAGCAGCTTTGTTTACACCTTCTTCCATCTCGTATTTCTTCTGATCCTGAATGGAAGTTTTATACATTACTTTTTTGTTTCAGGTGGACAAAAGAAAGCAGAGGCTAAAGGATATGCCAATTTAAAAAAGAAAGACTGACAAAACTGATCAACTGATATCTTCCCAGCATTTAAAACCATCAAGACTTCATTTCAATTACTTCAGTTTTATTATATATACAATCAAAATACAATTTTACTTTTTTTTTTTCCAAGGAACCATAACAAATATTTTTCCTGATAATGAGACACACCAGCAGGTCATTATGAACTCCCACCTCTGCCAAGGTTAAGTAATATGCTTAACCGAAAAGCATTAGCCCATGAGCTTGCTAGGAAGTGCTGAGTATGTGACAGAAATATTCAGATCCCAAAGAGAATCCCCAAAGCATAAGCTATGCACCAAGCAAAGAAAACCACTGCCTAGAGTCAAGCTCTGAACCTCATATAACAGAAAATTGCCTCAAATCTAGCCAGGTTTTGAAGTAAAGGTTTTACTCACAAACCTCTTTCAAAGCTTTCATTAGATCTGGTTTTGGTCGCGGGCTCAGGGGAATGCATTTATAGCCACAACATTTCAATGTATTCATAAAGTCTGCTGCTGCTCTTTGTTCATCTTTGGTCATTTCGTCACTGTGATTGTGCATTAACTCATATAAATAGAGCACTAATTTCGGTCCATGCTAGAAGATGAAAGCAAGAGAAGACAGATGCATAGTCATTCTCATCTCCACAATACAGCACTGAGCAGTTTTTTCCTCCATTCCCTTTTCTAGTCAGCCTGGACAGAGTTCTCCTAATTTGCCCGATTTAAAGAAAATAGCTACTTTAATGTTTGACACCAAGCTTTCATACAACTAGAAAGAACATGCTGAATTTAATCCTCCACATGATAAACCTTTCCCCAGTATCTTGTGACTTTTCAAATGGCTTACATGAAAGCTAAGTTTCTTTCCCAAGTGCTCAGCTCCTACAACCTTATTTATACTTCAGGAAATATGTGCCACAGACTCCTAATTTTGCCTGCCAAGAATGCTACACCTTGTTCGATTAATTAGAGTTGACAGATAACGAAGCTAAGCAGACACAGGCCATAAATGCACTCAACATAACACTCCCCCAAAGAACTCATTGCTAGTGTATCAGCTCTTCTCTTTCTGGTGGAAGTGTTAATTGACTAATGTATACATGATCAGAAACAATAAGTACTTTCTCTCCTTAGTACATAGTTACTTAAACTGTGGCATGTCTTGCATAAATTATTTCATGCTTGTAGTTCCTGAAGATCTCAAAATAGCAACATTCATACAAGATTCCTGATCACAGCTCTAAGAAATACTTGCTCAAGCTTGCACTAGCAGGAGTACAATTAAAAAAGCTTTTTCCTGACAAATCCAGAAAAGCAGGGAGAAATTGTTCAAGTATTTGACTCAAGAACATGTAATACATCATCCCACTTTAAGAATTAATAAAGGCTAAACAAGAAAAGTACTGCTTTGATTGAGAACTGACTGCCTCTTAAAACTCTAGTGGCAATTGGTTCTCACAAGTTTCAGGACATCTGCAGTTAAGAATCCCAAAGCAAGGATAATTCCTTCTTAATCTGCTTTTTCAGGGTACCTTGGCTTCTAGCACCCTCAGTAAAATTCTTCATGTGAAAACTAGTAGCACCTTTTGTTTCTGCACTACACAGAAGATGTGATGTTTGATGTGCTACAGAGCTGACACATCCAGACATAATCCTATCATTCTCTTACAGAACTACCTACCCTCAGGATAATATAGGAATTGCACAGGTACACGCAGGCATTTTGTATGACATAACTTTGTCATTACACTAAACATTGCTAAAACAGCAGTGAACAACTTCAGCCATATACAGTTCTAAATAATTGTAAAATCTAAATTAGTAAAACATGCACTCCATTTTTTTCACTTCACTCAAACACACATCAGCTTACTTGCAAAGTTGGGCTTAGACAGTCACGCATAATCTCTTGGTGGTTTACTTCATGAATCAACTCCAAAGCTTGCTTTCTCTCTTGTAGCGGCCTTGAAGAAGACAAGTTGTGCACAAGAAGCCTCCCAAGTTGTGTACGGAATGTGTCCTTACATGACAAGAGGATTCTCTTCCACTGCTGCTTTGGTGCATTCATTCTGCTCATGGCCTAAGAAAGAGACACAATTTTTTATTACTACAGGGTTAGGGCTTCCTTTTACCAGAATTTTCACATTACAAAACAAACACTACTGTCTTACATTTTGATTCCATTAATTAAGATTTCTCTTCCAAAACAAAGTGTTTATTTTTAACTTATTATTATGGGTTAAAAGGTGTCCTACTAAAAATGAAAGAAGAGTTTGCTCATTTTAATTCAACAAGCATATTTTTCTCAATCTGCCAATATTAAGAATGCAGCTCTTAGCTAAACTGACCATTCAGGTTAGAGGGACTACACAACAATCCAAAAAAAGTGAAAATTATGATGTAGAGGGTTTAAAAATCAAAGGTTTCTTTTAACTAATAGCCTTTCTATGCTAATCACTAGTTTCTGAATGGATTACCCCAAAATATTAAAGACCAGACATGGAATTGAGGTGCTTGTGCTCACAAAAAGAAACCTGCCGTATTTGAAAAGTACTACAATATTAAAGTATTAGCAGAATTTTGCAAAATGTTAAGTAAAAATCAGTTGAACAGAGTTTGTAATGCTGCAGCTGAATTGAGAGAGGCAGTAAGAAAAGCATTTATGGACAGAAGACTTTATGCATGAAAAGCTCCTAATAAAGGAACCTCGTGAGATACGATGTAATGTGGATAACATCTAAATACTTACAATGGACACTTTGATTCCTTCCACCAACATTTTGAACATTTCTTTAAGAAAAGGATTTGTTCTGCTGGGCAGTTCTTGCTGGCTTTCCTCTTCAGGAACTTCCAGCTGGGATGCTGAAAGTCTGCTTTGACTTGTGTTTTCTGTTATACCCAGAACATCAAGGCACTCTTCAGTAGATGCTTAAAATTTAAAAGGCACATACAGATCAGCACCATCTCAAGCAAGACAATCCTATGCTCCTTTAGTTGGCATTATTTCCCTTGCTTCTATGGTATTTGAACTAACCCCCCTAAAGGCATGACGTCTTGCTAACAAACACAGCCATTTCATAGAAACATGCAAGCTGAAGCATTTTAAGAGAGCAGATGCTCCTTTTGGCATAGTTAAAGCTTCAGGTAATAATTCAGGCAGTTAACACATGAATGGACTAACATAGAATTAAAACAGCTTGTTCAGTTCATTCAGATAAAAATTGTATCCAGATTGTCAGTTACATAACAGTGAGACAAATCACCCAGAGGATGTTTCTGTGGTTAAATCCATTAAACTAGCATCAACGGTATGACTCTGCTCTCAAACATTTTAAACAGTGGGAAAGCAAGAATCTATTTTTTCATGTAGCATTACATATTTCTGTCAAAGTAGAAATGAACAAAAGAGAAATCCTACCTAAATAAATGAGCCTGTTAACAGCTAGAACAGTCAGCCTCTGTAACCTTTGAACAAACTCAGTCTCGGTGGCTTGGACAGGATTTTCTTGGCTCATTCTCCGCTGCATCATCATGTTGAATTCCTCACTTGCTAGCGAGCGCATTTTCATCAGCAGAGCATCAGACTGAGCAAGTGAAAATTTTCTGGAGCCTTTAAGTAGAGAAGCATTAATAGCATCCTACTAAAGTTCACAAAAAATTAATCACTTGCAAACTGCTTTCATACAAAGAGTTCACATAATTTAAGGAAACAAAACATTTCAAATAGATTAACACTGAAAGGAACATAAGTGTCATCTGGATGTTTGTCTCTTTCTTTTAAGAGCTTTTCTATTTGAAAACAAATATATAAATTCAAGGAAATGAGTTTGTCTCAAGATCACATTTGTTGTACAACTTGCATATTTTTGTGCAGATTCTAAAAAAGTTACTTTCATTATCCTAATTACACAGTGAAAAAACAGGAAAGTATTAAAAATTAGTATTATAAAAAATTTTGTATATTGGAAAGGAGCGTTGTTAGCATAAATGGTCAGTTATATTAACAGCCTATCAATAAAACACATTTTGTACCATACCCATTGTCACTAATTTTGGCAGAAGTTCTATTTCTAACTTAAAAGAACATTCCTTAAAATCTTCTTGAATTTAACTGGTGGGCCTTGACTCTACTTATTTTAGAAATAACTTTTTTATTTATCTTTAGCCCCTCACCAGATTCACTTACACAAAAACTATTTTCATTACATTTACTAGGCTGATGGAGAGCTGACCATATCAAGAGAAACATTCCCATAGTAAACAGGGAATAATAGTGGTTTGTTTTTTTAAAAACCCCCACTTTCTAATACATCTTCAGGATGATTACTAACTAAAAGTAATGTAATTCCCACATCATAGCTCTGTTACAAGTACTAAACTTTATTTTGGTATTTCCCTACTGTGAAGTTAGCTATTAAAACCACTACAAATTATTTTAGAAAACACCTTTGCTAATAAACTTGTGAAGAAGAAAATTCCAGAAGAAGGTAATATCTGGCTTTAGACACTGCGGTAAGAATAAGGTGACTCCACTCTCTCCTCCTAATACAAAAACCTCACAAGTTAAAAATGTGTATAGGGTACACTATTCTAAAATATATACACACACGCATATATATATATATGTATATTAACTTATAAAAACAATCCATGAAAAAGCAAAGCAACAGGACTCGTTTGTTGTATCAGTGAAATTACAGTTTGAAGGCAATTCATACAGGAGAAAGTACAAGACTACTACAACTTCTGCTACTCACTAGCAATGCCTTTACGCTTTTGAAACATTGTGCGATGAGGCGCAGACGGTGATGGGACTGAACCGGCCTGCTCCTGAGCATCTTGGTTTGCTGTAGTTTTTATTAATTCAATAGCTGCTTGAAGAACTCTTAACTGCAGAACAACTGCCATGTCTGCAGAGAGAGGTATACAAAGGGCACACAACATTCTTTAGACATCCTGAAGAACTTTTACCAGATGTTTGTAAAAAGTTGAAAAAAGCACAAAACGTGTCGAGCTGTAACATTCTTGATTCCACAGAAGTCGCCTCACTCTTCCACAATACACAAGTGAGTTCTCATGGAAAAGCCATTGCATTTGGTTAGTCTAAAAAATGACACTAGATGACACCAGATAGCAGTTTTCTATTTGAATACCCTTAATGAACCTTTACAGTCAGTTTGTTCAGATTAGCAGTACATAATTCTTTACCACAAGGCAGGCTCCTGAGGAAAAATACTACTGAGAACCACTTGGAAGAGATTCTTTCTCCAGCACCAGAAAACTCCCCGTTATCCATCAGAAGGAATATTAATTTAAACAAAAATCACTGGGGAAAGGAGTTACTCCTCCAGTCCCGCGACCCCAAAAATAAGCAGATAACTTACTTTGCATCCTTGCATTTTTACTGTTTTGAAGATGGCCCAGCAGCACAATGAGGTCTTCGATAACACGAAAATATTGAGAACCTGAGGAGCTGCAGGCATGAATTGCAACCGCTACCAGCAGCTGCTGTATATCACATGCAAGTAACTTGTAGTCATTCAAGGGAATGCTGCAAACAAAGTTGTAGTTACCAGAAACATAACAATTCTAGTAGATTGTAACCCATAACAAGACCCATTACTATTCCCCTTGCTAATTCTGCTAGTGGTATCTAATATCATATTGCACTTCATATAAAAATGTTGCTGCTGAAGGCTAGAAAATTATCAAAACACCTCTAGTGTTAACTCCGTCAGATTGGATGCCTGCAAATCTTTGAGACATCTCTCCTTCCTTCACTGTGTAACCTTTCTACTTTAAGAAAGAATGTTTGCAATTCACAAAGTCATTTAAGTTACTCCAAATTTCAACTATTAAAATCACAGGCAGCACAGGAGAGACTTTTCCTGCAGATTTGACATTGGCTACAGAAACGACAGAATGCTACCATCTCCTGGACTTTTATCCTATTGCTCAAATGAGTTTTATTAGGAAAAAAAAACAAACCTAAGTGCACATAGTGTGACAAACTTGCATTTAAAAACGTCATTTCACTTGAAAGTTTAAGGCACATACAGAACATTTTATATTCCATTGTTTGAACTGAGTATCTAAACATTAGCTTTCACTTTCAGGTATTAAAACTAAAACCCTCAAATACAGTCTTATTTTGTACATGCACTTTGATCATTTTACAAAGTAGACCAAATGGAATATGGTAATTTTTGCTAGACTTAAAGTTGTGTCTGGACTATTTTACAGCAACTGATACAATACTCACTTTGTTTCCAGTCCATTGAGAGCAGCCAGTGTATTACATAACACGTAGAGCAAGCCATTATCAAGCAGTAGGTCTGCAACTTTTGAGCAGGAATTTATGATTTGCAGCAAGAGGCAGAAGCAATTATGCAGCAGACCATTATCATAAAGGGAGTTCTCTATAAGACCCAGAACAGGAATGACACACCATTTTTGAAAGAGTCCAACATTCTTCACATCTTCTAGATCAAATCTGTTAACACAAACATGAGTGAGTGACATCCTTAAAAGAGCAAGCTGATGCATGCAACTGAGATAGTCTATACCAGTATTTTGACAAATATGGAGATGGCAGTTTCCTACATTTTGTTACAGTAATGAGGTCTGTCTACTGAAGAAAATAAGAGCAAAATAAATACTTCAGACAGCCACAAGGAAATGAAGTATCTAAAAAGTGTATCTGAAACTTTAGCTAGCTACCAACTGTCTACAATGCAGATTTAATGAAAACTGAAGGGTTTTAATCAGAAAAATATGACACATCATCTTTCCAGTAATAAATATTACTGGCACAGACGCCATCAAGAAAACAGAAACAGCTTGGCATCAATATAATAATACCAACTGACAGCAGGTTTGGTATCTTATACCCATCACTGCTAAGATTTAATTATGTTTGGCCACTTCTGGTTTATCGTGACTGTAGAATTCAGAACAGTGCTTCAAACCTTGTGTTACTTGTGCAGTAAGATACTGGATTACTATTGGATAACATTAGAAATGTTATTAGTCCATCATGACTATTACACACAATCCTGAAAACCTGAGCCATTAGAATTACCTTTCCAGTCCCATAATCAATCCTTAGGAAATAACAGTTCTCTGCTTTGTAGCTATTTAAGTAAGGTTTAAGTCTTGCAGTTAAAAAGGAATATTTTGGGGGGCAGGGGAATGGCTGAAGATTATGCCAACAAGCAGAACTAATTTGGCTATAAATCCTGCAGAGGCAGCAACTGAGGAGCTTTTTAAAAGATTTTTGCACTGCTGACTACCCCTTAGATGCACATTCTTCCTGTAAAATCATTAAGTAGCCAGACTAATTCTAAAAAACATCATTACTTAGATAATTGTCTCCTTAAAGGTAGTCTCCTTTCCTGTCAATATGTGGTTGCTCTTTGGTTCAAGGAAATGGCATATCTCTGGGATTTTTCCTAAAGGAAATAAGGATTTAAACTCACGGTCAAGTCAAAGAAGCAGCTGTAGCATCAAAGTTTCTCCTTTATCACCTACCAAAATCTAGTAGAAGTCTAGTGACCACTAAAAACTTTGAAGGATGTAACCTGGAGTTTCATTTAGGATCAGAAACAATAGGAAGAATTAAACTTATCACAGGACATTTGAAGTGCACAGGCCTCTGAGGCCCTCAGAAGGGCTAAGGGTTTAAAAAAATCCATCTGACAGCACTCACCAGATGAAGCTGCTTACAAGCAGCTATAAGCTGCCACACAATAGTCATAAGAAGTTTAATACATTTAAATGCTAACGCTACAAGCAAAACATTTCAAAACAGTTTTGAAGGAGCTTCGTATGGTTGTTGAGTACCAGGAAGAGAATAGGAATTAGAAAGCCATCATATCCTTGCCTCCAGCAAAGTACACTGCTTGTAGTTCAAATATTAAGTTACAGGATGCAAGAGCAAAGCACTACTTACTCTTCATCCAAGCCAACAGAGCGGCCAAAGAGCATTTCCAAAAAGCACTCTACAACTTCCTGAGTGCCCTGGTGAAGGTACAGCTGGTTGGCTAGCAAGGAGAAGCCACGATTCTTTAAGAATTTCTCCTTTTGCTCCCTCCTTGCTCTGTTGAAATATGCATCCAACAACTAAAAATAAATGCATAATTACGATGTAAGATTTAAACATTTAATATAACTCCCTTGAAAGTTCTTATCTGATTTGAACAGTTTGAAATAAAAATGTTTACAATTCCAGATTAAAACATCAATGGCATTATTGCAATTGCAATCTACACTGTCCTTGTTAGAACCAACAGCTGACTTGATTCTTTTAATATGAAGACTCTCAGGTTTTTAGTGAAGTTTGGGGAGATAAAAATCACACGTAACAGAATATATACATAAACACATTCAAACTTTTTGTACTTGTTAAATTCTCACTTTGGTGTGTATGCTAGTATATGCACAATTTTGGGGGGTAATTTTATCAGTAAAGCCATGTAATCTTATTCTTCTTGAAAATAAAATACAAATCTACTCCAAGGTTTTCATCTACATAATGCTATCATCCAGGAACATTGTCCTTGTCAATATTACAAAAATTCTCTGAAAACATTTTGAAGCCTCAAGTCCATGTTCAGGCCACAAATGTGTGGAAGACTGCCCAGAACAACTGAAAGTCAACTGTGTTGAACTTCACTTGCATTTAAATTAAATATAGTATATCATGTGTTTAATGCTGAAGACACGCTCACCAACTTTACATTAGGAATGCTGTCATATGCTCCTAAGGCCTCTGGTGTAGATAATAAATTATATTTCTCTATTGAAGGATTCTACATTTGTGTTGTTTGTTGTTCGGGGAGGGGGTGTTTGTTTTTGTGGGTTTTTTTAATCTGTGGGGGTGGAAACATATCTTAAAATTTAGAAGTAGATCTGGAAAACCGAATAAAGCAAAATAGAAAATTTTAACAAACCTTCAGTGTTTCCAGTGTGTTAACTATGCTAGTTCACAACTTCTTAGCTGAAAGTGTTTTCTATAGACTTACTTTAATGACTCCTTGCTGTATGAGAGGAGATGGGTGGTTCACAAGAACTATAAGATAATCAGGTTGGATAAGTTTGTCCATCACATCTTCTAGCATGATATCTGGTAGGATTAGGAGAACTCCACGCAAGAGGTCATATAATCCACAACAGATAACCACAAGATAGTCTTCTATACATCTGAAAATAGAGCATTATGTTTTACCATAATTTCTTGCCTACAATAAGAAACATTAAAAACTGCATAATTGTTAGCTACTCTCAGAAGGAAATCTGGCAAACATCTTTCCAATACTTCTATTACCATTCTTCATTAACACTTGCATTTGGATGGCAGACAGCAAAAAGGATAGTCTGACCAGAACTACTTGCTTGAGATATTTTGTGAGCTAGAATAACAAGTTCCCACTCCTATCATAGATAGAAAAATTCCAATTTTTAACATTTGCTATGTAAATAAAGCAGAAATTGAAATAACTCTATTCTAGAGGCTAAAAGCTTAATGAAAGAGTTTGATAGCCACTGCAATATTGTCTTAATTTTCAGACTTCTAATTTTTGTAGAATAGTTACCAAGACCAAGAACTGGGAAATTAAAGCTCACATGCTGAACTACTGCTAATTTATTTTTTTTGCTTACTTGTCATCAGGGCTTTCAGATGGTTTTTGGGTATTCTCATTAGCTGAAGAAAAATCAAGACTCTCCCAGTCTTCAGGAAGTACATTCTTGTCAGCAAGGCTTGGCCAGCGAGCAATGGCTGATGATCCTCCGTGAACAGAAAATGCTAAGCCCAAACCTGCAAAATTACTTTGACTTTTCTGAAATGAAGGCAGTCCTTTCAGATTGTCTGGACGACGTAGCAACGGCTCATCTGCAGCACCACTGCCTTCACTACATTTCAGGTCTGCATCTGCTTCTTTGCTCTCAAATGCATTTTCAGATACCTCTTCTTCTTTTGCAATATTTTCAAATGTTTCAGCAGGTGTTAACTCTGAGTCACAAACTGTTTTTGCAGACTCACAACTGCTAAGAAAGAGTTCTTCTTGTACTCTCTTTATGGTTTCAGAACTTCCTACAAAACCAGTTCTACCCTGGAGATCAATGTAGTCACATTTGCCAATTATCTGCAGGTCATCAGTGCTCCTTCCCATAGTTTTGGTTAGTCTTTTTTGATGAAGTTGAGGTGAGGAAGTAGGAGATGCTGGTAAACTTTTGCAAAGCCTCTTAGGTCCTTTTGAGCTTGTCTTCTGCTGTACGCTAGCCTTGGAAGTGTTCCCTAGAGAAATACAGACATCATTAGTATTTTTTTTTTTTTACACGAGAAACAAGATTTTGCCTCAATGTTGCGCTCCACATACATTTAACACAGTGATGACCCAAGCTAATTTTATGTGGCAAAACTTATTTAACTGCTGGCATCTCAGATTTGGCTGATCAAGTAGAGATACTAAACTATTAAGCAACCATATATTTAGAAAGTAACAAATCTGAAAGATACATAAACTGCAAAGTAATTTTTCCTGATACAATATACTCAAGTTTCAGGATTTTCATTAAGTTCCTCTTCACTACCCCTCAGCAGAATTTGTACAGAATCATTGAGGGTAGAAGAAACATCTGGAGGTTGTCTAGCCCAACGTCCTTGCTCAAAGTAAGGTCAAACAGAGCAGGTTGCTCTGTTTGGAGCTATCGTGTAAGATGTCCAATCTACCAACATGTTTCAGTGGACAGTGAAATACTATTTACTAACCCTTTTTCACTGTGGCTTCTCATGTACTTGAGATTTATAACAAATCACTGAATATTTTATTTAACAGGGCTTCTTTTTAAGTGCACATTTTGACCTGAAACAGTCAAACTTTCCAAGCACATTACAGATGTCTTCCAAAAAATATATTTTTAAGAGGGAAATCAGTCTGTGTACCAGACTTGTAGAAGAAGCGTTCTGTTAGTCTAGGAAACAGATGTATTTTGAAAATTATGCATCAGTTAGTACTAGTGCAATGATGAAAAGTCAAGATTTTTTTTTAAATGAGATACATAAAACCCGAATATAAAAATACATATATATACATATATATGTGCAAACACAGCCAGACCAAGCTGGCCTTCAGACAACACAAGCATCTACATAGCTGCAAAAATTTTACAGCAAAGCTTGCTTGCAAGCACATTAGCAGGCAGTGCAACAGAACTGCAAACCCACATGCAGGTAGCAAGTTATCTAACAAGCATAATATTTAAAAAAATGTATCTGAATTCTGAAATTTAAATAAAGAACCACAACACTCAAACATCTGTTTTCACAAAAATACACGCTGAGTATTCCTCTGTCACACATGAATAATCTTCATTCAAGAGCAACAGTAGGGTACTACTGATATAAAAGAATAGTCAGTTTAGAAGAATAATATTTCATACATAATCCATATGGGAGAATCACAGAATGTTTGGAGTTGGAAGGGATCCCTAGAGATCACCTAGTCCAATCCCCCTGCTAGAGCAGGATCCCCTAGGGCAACCACACAGGAACACATCCAGGTGGGTTTTGAAAGCGTCCAGAGAAGGAGACTCCACAACCTCTCTGGGCAGCCTGTGCCAGGGCTCCGTCACCCTCACGGTAAAAAAGTTTCTCCTCATGTTGAGGTGGAACTTCCTGTGTTCTAACTTAAACCCATTATTCCTTGTTCTATTGCTGGGCACCACTGAAAAGAGATTGACCAATTCCATACACAGTTTAGTGCCATGGTCTTCTCTTCATATCACTGCTTTTACTAAAGACACTTGAACTGACATTATTTTGACTGAAGTGGTGCTTGAAGATTCACTTTGCTTTTCTAGAGCTCAGCAGCGACAAGACAGCAATCGTAAAAGGTATTAAATTGGTGATATACAGAATATAGCTGTCATACATGACCAGAAATATATAGCGACTTAACCAAAGTAATTTGTTTCCATTCCTATTTTATATATATGTAAATTTGCTTAGATAATGCATTTTTTATTTAGAATGTGTTTCTTGGTGTCAATGAGTTTAAATAAGTTATATGTTTTAGCTTCTGTTAAATGTTTTAGCTTTTGTTTTACAGGTGATATTTATTATACAAAGATGTGCATAGGCAAAGTATGATTAAAAATCTAATTCAATAATGACACAAAACCACACACTGACAGCAAGCCAAATGAAAAAATTTACCAGCTCACACAAATAACTTCACACTATTTCAGCATCTATAGCAGAGGAATTCAAAACCAACTAAAGCAGTTATCTTTATAAACCTCAGTGTGTTTAGCATGCTACTCGGTGAAACTATGTCTAGAACACTGCTCGATTTTAATTTATATAATCAAAGTATCCAAGTTGTTCTTTATAAGACATATGTGCCCATCCTCTATCATGTAGAAACAGTATATATGCCTGCAGTATAACTAAATGTGGATGCTTTAATACCATATTTAGATGGACATTAATAAATATGCACAAATGAAGAAAAGCATCAGCTCAATGCTTTTTGCAGATAGGATAGCTGCTTACTGCTCACTATTTCAATTATTGCGTTCTCATAAATCTCTAGCAGATCTGTTCAGCACATGAAATTGTTCAGCTATTTGGTCCACTTCACTGCCTGAGCCATCAACGTGGCAATTTGTCTCAAGTGGAGAACAAAAAGCAGTTTAGGTAGCATGTTCAATTCCATCCTCCTCACTCTGTCATTCAGGCATCAAGCTCCAAGGGGCAGGAGGAGCTTTGTAAGAAATATCTGTGGGAAAGTAACACTTTAAGTCACTCTAGTCATCTGCCAAAAGACTGTCTTAATATCCATTTTTCCAGCACTGTTTTACCTCCCAGTGGTAAAGCTGCAAATCCAGTTGGAGATGTAATCACAAATGCAGAACTGTCTACGGACTTCCCACCACTGCTGGTATTTCTCATATACCTAAGCGATTCAACTTTCTCCTGAAAAATTTTGCCATCTAGAAAGAAAAAATAAGGGGGAAAGTTACACAAAAGCTTTTTAAGTTGCATTGCTGATATATTTAGACTTGTAGTAGCCAGGCCAAATTTCAAGCTCATTGTTGAAGGCTAATGAGAAAAGCTCAAATCACAAGCCTCTCAGAAAAAAAAACACTTGAGAATTCTTTTGTTTCACTGATATATCTTTAAATTTCCTTCAGAAGACTGAAATATTATGATGCTCTAAAGTAATTGTATTTAAGGATAGTTCTTGCTGACATGCAAGCAGTAATAACTTTGACTTTTTGCCATGTCAAAACCAGGTGACTATTCTCAAACAGGTTCAAAGTATAAAAAGCATATTCTATTCTTAGACAGAATTTTACATCTATTGGTACAGATACAGCTAAAACCAACTGCCTTTGCAACTGTTTACTAAAACTGGAGGTACATGGGCATCTGCAAAAGGAGAAAACACTTGAAATTTGGATAATGCTTTCCATGGTCACATAATTTATGAATAAAGTTGTATAATGGTAATATTAAAGCATGAACTACACATCTAATAGTTTTTCATCTTTTAAAAGAACACAAGAGAATTTTTAAAACTCATACGACTCATTTCACCAAGGCAATCATCCAGTATGGAATAAAGACAGCTGTTGTCCTAGATCTCCACCCCTCAAAGCACATACGTACTTTCAGCAACTTGCATACAATACACTGGCGGTGCCTGCCAATGACATCTGACAGTGCAACCAATTATTTCCTAAAACCACTCCTCAGGCCTTGTATTTTTCTAGGAATTCGGTAACAGAAAACTAGAAAGTAGAGATGGAGACAGGACCATATACATGTATTTCTGAAGAAGCTTCATTTACAGGTTACTTTCTTCCCTCGGGTTTGCCCAGAGACAGATGTGTCCATATAAGCAGCTAATATTATGCATTCCATTTAAAAGCATCAATCTTTAAAAGAAGTTAAAGAAATAACCACCAGAGAGATTAGCTATGGCTGCAGACAGAAAAAGCTCTCTAAGCCAAGCAAAGTCTAACTATGAAGTCTCTCAATCCTGTCAACTACAATAGTTCTATAATTATTAATATATAGTTATTACGACATAGCAGTCAAGGAATATATTCACAGAATAGTAGTTTATGAGAGAGAATAAGAGGTTTTCAGATATTAATTTATGTCTAGATTTAAACTGTTTATTTCTAGCTAAATATGATATATCTACCTATATGCAGGGAAAAGTAGAAGTTGGTAGGATTGTGACACACATAGGTATTAGTGGGAGGGTGAACTGCTAAGAGGAAATTGAAGACCAGTGTCAGCAATTCCAGGTCTGGAGGAGATCCAAGCACTTCTTCAATTATTTTTACAAATGACCTGCAAACCTCCCGAGGCAGGTATGCAAGGTGCCCTTCTTTATGCTCCTAGAAAGAAAGAGCAGAACAAGTTATTTGCATTTTTAATTTGACAGAAAATGTCTTTTAAAAAAGATGTCATGCCATAGTAGAATAACAGACAATAAAAATGCCTAAGTAATTAAGCCTGTATTCTTAAATTTTAGAGGCACTAGTGCAGCTTCTCAGTGCTACCCAAGTGCAGCACACTCAAAATTCAGGAACAAAATACTGTGGATGCTATGCAAGGTTATTTTCAGAAAATTAACATCTACATACTATAGTACTTTGACTTGAAATGCTGGAGGAGCTTTAAGATATGAATCACCATTGAAAGTGTAGTTTACTGTCACTGTATTACATACTTGCAGAGATACTAACATTTAAAGCATAGTAACAACTTTCTGAACAATGCTACACTAGGTCTTCTGTATTTGCACTCCAATAGCTATCGTTATAAACATACACCTCTGAGATTCCATTGATAATTATAATTTATGCTTGATCAAGTAATCTATATAGTATGACAATGACTGTTTGAAAAAATATATTAATTGAACAATGATTTTAGATCAGGACTTCAAGAAATATGTGGGAAACCTCACTAATGTAAGCTAGTGATTAACTTGTTCCTAACGTCTTTAAAATTTCAACACTTCTTCTGGTACCTAAACACTTTAGCTGAGACTGTTGTACAAAAAGATTAAATGAAGTTAATTTAAGTAAGGTTTTATTCCCTAAAAGGTACCAAGTAATTGTCGGCCAAGTTTAGTTTAACTAAGAAATTAATTTTTTCCCCCAATCGGTGCGTATATTAGTGCTTGTATTCATGCAAAAGACAGCGAAAATACTATGTAACCTTCTGTGTCTAGGCATAGACAGTAACACAGAATTTTAAAAGTTAACTATACAACTAACAACTTCCAAAAGGAGGGAATATCACAAAAGTGAAGAAATTAAAAATTTACAGCAATTAAAATGATTAAAAGACATATTAAAAAGAGTCATTACGAGAGGGAAAAACAATAAATACTGTTCACATGTTAAAGTGAAAACCCAGAAAGAAATGAATGCAAGATAGAAAACAGTGTGGAAAAAAGGGATTACAGTGCACATTTTCACAAATGTATATATTCATCAGTGATCTGGATGAGGGATTAGAGAGCACTGTCAGCAAGTTTGCTGACGACACAAAAACTGGGAGGAGTGGTTGAACGCCAGAAGGCTGTGCTGCCATTCAGAGAGACCTGGACAGGCTGGAGGGCTGGGTGTGGAGAAATCTTATGAAATACAAAAAGGGGCAAAGAGTAGAATTTTGCACTTGGGAAAGAACAACGCCATGTG
>NW_009700859.1:0-30308 GCF_000703405.1 Apaloderma vittatum
CCCCGAACCGCCAGCTGAACAGACGGCGTGAGGCTGCGGCGTAAGCAGCGCGCAGCGCTCTGTCTGCCCTGGCAGCGGTGTTCTGGGAGAGCTGGGCTGTTTCCCCGGCCGGCCCCTGGCCGCTTGAGAGGTTCCCTCTGCTATTCCTGAGGAGTGCAATCACAGCACTGCCTAGATTGGAAAAGACCTTTAAGATCGCCGAGTCCGATGTCGGTGTGGCCGCGTGGATGTTGCTGAAAACAGCAGCTGCGAAGAAAGAACTGTCTAAACCAAATGATAGTTTAGAAAGCCGACACTGGTGTATTAGCAAGGTTGGCCAAGTTTGGATGCTAGCTGGAACTAGCATCCTGCATCGAAAAAATGCAAGATGCTTATTTTGTAACTTACTAGTATAAACATGCCTAACTTGCCACTAATTCTACAGTTACTGGTTAGTGATAATGGTTACATTCATCATTGGATCAGTATATTAAACTTAGCTTCGCCTCTCGTGTAAATTAGCACACATGCTCCTTGTGGGTGTTGGGGGGCAAGTTTTCGTTGCTCTGAATTGAGGTGTTGGTCATAATCTCCCACTGCTGCATTTAATTCTGGCTCACTTTCAGCCTTTCATAAACAATTTTTGATGTTTTGGTAACCTCTAATCTCCATAAAGGGGATTTTGGCTAGAAAAATCCCGCTTAGGTCTGATTCCACACAACCCAAGGACGAACAGCTTGTTAAAACTTTCCCAACAACAGTCTACCTGCTATCTCCAGGTGCACACTATCTTATTATTTTTTCTACTAACCATCTGGAAAATTTTTCTGTTGCCTCTTCCTGATCTTGAAGGAGGATTCCTTAAAAGACTGATATACCCCTCTTAAGGCAGTAGAAATTATTCTGCCATCCTTACGCAATATGGATATGGATGTCTTCTGGTGTCGGGCTGAAAAGTTAAAGGAGTGTCCGGCTTGGAGCGGGTGGCTGTGAGAGCTGCTGTGTCCCATGGCTTCTGGAAGACTAAAAGGCAAAATAGTTTTATTTGTTATACAAAAGGCTTTACGTGAGCATGTCTTCATGTAGGTTCTGGAGAGAAGTATGATGAAGGAAGGAGGGAGGATGTGTCAGTGTTGCAGAACCTGGAAACAGGGAAGTGGAAGCCCCAACAGGGCAACAAAGCCCAGGATGTCCTGTGAAACAGGGAGTGATTTAGTTGGAATGTGGAGCCTGAGAAGGCAATCCTTTGCATGTGCTAAAATGTAAAACCTAAGGAGGAAGAAGGTAGTCTGCAAAGAGGTGAATTCAAGACACATGCTGGAAGGCAGAACAGTTTTCCTGTCTGAGACTTCACAGAGAGTGGATTAGTCTTTTGTTAAACCTGGCAAAAGGCTTTAATTTGAGCTCTGTCCTGGGATGAACAGTGTGATGTCAGAGAGTGCCTATGCCTCCTGTGGTCACATTAAATGCACCAGCAGTCTTGCTGTGGTATAAATAAATTGACATCAAGCAGAGAAGAAAACACATAATTTAAGATAAAGAAGATAATCTCTTTAGACTTCTTTATTAACAGAATATAAGATTTAAATTTTCACATTGAAAGAGACTGTGTTTGGCAGTAGTTGTAAGCTTACAGATGCCTGTTCACATGTATCTACAATAGCAGCTTCAAGTACATGAATTCTTTACGCTGGAGGAATTGGCTGTTATTTGCCATATTGCTTGATAGTACTTCAGGATAACAGCAAGCCTGAAACTGTAACAAGTTTTATCACACTCCTGACAATCTCAGGAATAAAAATTCTCAGAGTATTTGTGATGACATGAACCAGTGAGACATAAAACATGAGATTATCATGCATTAATCCTTAAGAGATTATTATTCATTAATCCTTAACTGAAGTTGTGTTTTGGGGATTTTGTGGCAGAAACTGCCAGGAAGGCTCAAAATGACTGTGATCAAACAACAGCAGGAACAAACCTTCAAACTGTTGATTTTTTGTTTTTTTTTTTTTTCATTAATCCCATTCAGGTCCTCTGCCTCCAGAGGATTCTGATCACAGTCGTTCAAATGGAGAGAGACTTGCCAGTTTCTTGCAAGTGTACTTTGGGAATCCACAATAGTTACTTTGACCTGTTAAGCCTTTTGGATAACCCCAAAACAGGTGAAGCGTCTCTACACTGCATTTTGGACAAACACTTGAGTGTTTGAGTGAGGCGGTCTGTCCTATCTGGTTATTAAATTAATTTCTAATGCCTTCCTGGGTGAGGGCTCTCCTCTGTGTATGTCTGAGCCGAGTGGACCTCTGACCTGCTGAGCCAGAGCAGGGAGCAGGATGAGAGTGTTGGTGCTGTCAGTGTTTGTGTCAGTTTTCTGAGTGTCTGTCTGTGATTTGTATGACTGGCTGTGCGTATGTGTACCTCTTTACGTGTAGATGTGTCATATACATGTGCTCTGTGTGTACGTGCCTACTAAGTGTACATCTTTTGCATGTTTGTATACTTAGCATTAATGTTGACATAAATGCATTTTTTACAGTTATGTTCTGGATATTATAAGGAAACAAATATGGGGAAAGGAAGGATGTGGTTATAGGACATGGATAGCCTGAAATTGAACTTTGTTTTAAATGGGCCTGACAGAATTCCCTGCCAGAATGCAGAGGTTCTTGAGCTGTCATGACAGGCTCGTCAAAGTTTATAAACTGCAACAGTGTTAGATTAAGTACTTTTTCTTTTCTTATTTTTAATTTCTTCAAAAATATGCTGAGAACCAGTGGCATTTCTTACTACTATTTGCTTCACTAATTAATATTTTGCACTGTTGTCCCAATTGCAGCATTCTGGAATGCATTCTAGCCCTAAAGCAGTTTTAGAGTCCTCCCTAACATTCACCATTGTTTCTTTTTCCTGAAGGCTTCCTTTTAGGTTCCTTGTGTGCATTGGTCTTAAATATTTGCATCTTAGCCTCAAATAGAATAAAGGTTCCTATCAAAAATATTTATCAGAGAAGGTAGTGATGTGAAAAATAGAAATTGTGTACTGAAAACTTCGAGGTTCCTTTCACTTACTGAAGTTTTTGGGGTGCTTGTCAAGTTTATCCCTGTCTTTTCTGCCTAAAAGTCACACTTTTCAAAGCTGCTGAGCTTTTTCAGGTGTGTTGTACTACATTTCTTGTTGCATGACAAAGCTGCTTCTTGGCTCACAAACTAATTTCTCTTGAGTGTTATAGCATAAATTTTTTTTTCTGTCTTGCTAGGAGTGCTAAGCCATGAGACCACTTGAGCCAATGAGATATGCTGAAATCCTCACAACCATGAAACATACATTTAGTTATAATAGCAGTTATGTGGTATCATATGCAGTTACTTTGGAACAAAGGTGAAAGAGATGGTTTAATATTCTTGATCATAGAATGATAGAATGGCCTAAGCTGGAAGGGACCGTAGAGATAATTTTAAACCAGCCTCCCTACCGCTAGGAACGCCACCTGTCGACTAGATCAGGCAACACATGGGGGCGATACACAATCAGCCAAAATGCTGCTCTACTGTAATATACCTTATGAAAGTAGTTCAATGGTAATAGTTAGACAATATGAAATTATGGAAAAATCAAAGTAACAGAGCCTCAAAAGTTCTGTTAAAAGAATATTACTGAATTTGTTCATTTTAAAGAGAAATATCAGGCAAGAGTTCTGATAAAATACTGTCAAAAATAACAGATCTTGAAAAATGACATCTCTATAGAAATTACTGATGGCAACTTTCCATTTGGTGAAGGCTTTTATTTAGGACTATGCCAAGATTGTGCAAGTGTAATTTTATATAGGTATTTCACAGATTCATGAGTATTGTTCCTGAGCCAATCCCACAGAAGCAATTATTTGCAGTGCATGTTCGAGAGGAGAAAAATACAGTGGGTGAGGCTGGTCTGTACCACAAAATAGCTACAGTTCTGCAGCCACATTCTGTCTTCCCTTGGTCCCCTGAGCATTCATCTGCTGTGGTTTCAAGTGGTTTAGGCTTTGCAGGCAAAAGAAGCAAGGCTGAACCAATGGCTCCCTTGTCTATGGTCACAGGAGTCCTGGGGAATTCCCATGGTGACGTCCAAACTCAGTGTCTCTGTAGGAGAACCTGTTTGGAAGGTCTGGAGATCACTGGAAAAATTCATGGCCCCTTTGTGGCTGGACGTTGTTGCTTCCAAGGGGTCGGATGTTTTATGGAACTCTGATCAGTTGGAAGGGAAGAACTTTCTGATTAATTAACTAGAAAAAAGTGAGAGAAAAGGTGTGGAATCTCCTTGAATCTGATAAGGAGCAAGGTATTATCCAACATATATGTTCCTTTTTCATGTTTCCTAACTTAGATTACTTGATTCTGTATTACAGATTTCTCCCTATTTCTTTGTAAATAAATGCATTTTATGGAATAGAATGAAAGAGGAATTTAAAAATAAATGAAAGGCTAAATTTCTTCTGTTGAGAGTGCTGTTAGCCCTTATAAGATATTTGGATGATTTCTGAAGCTTAAAACTATAGATCTCTTCATTGTGTGCTTTAACTATGAGACATCTTAATGGCTCATTGAGCTACTATATGTGAAAGAATAATGTAATGTAATGTAATGTTAATGTAATGTAGTTTTAGAGACAGATGTATTATAGTATTAAATGTAGTGAACTCAGCAAGGTCTCCTCCCCTTTGCTGAGATTAATTCACACATAGAAGAGGAATTTATAATGTATTTTATTGTGCCCCAACTGAAGAGCTGCATTAGAGACTCAACTAGAGATAAAGACAATGTAGCTGACTGCGTTATCACCAGCCCTGTCCATTGGCACATTTGCGTCGCTGAACATCAAAGCAATATTTTACCACAGTACCTGAGACTCCCCTTGGCAAGAAGAATGGTAACTTGGTGTGCTCTATAGCACTGACCTTCATCCATCTTGCTACCAGAGGCAAATACTTCATGCATTTTGATTTTACTGATGAAGTTATATGGAATTCTCCTTGGCTAGCATAAAAGCATTTAAATAAATTAAACAAATCCATGGTTTTTGTATGCTTTAATGAATTTAAATGACCTTTATAGATTATATTTTATGTAAATGAAGATGGCCTGGTAAAGATACGGAGAATGAGCCCCAGAGTTGTTGGCCAGGTACTGATCTCTCTGTTATAGTGAGTACTGACTGACATTTGGGACTGTTTCCTGTGGAATTATCCCCAAGATACACAATTTCAGCTTAGGTAACAATATTTCCATGAAATAATTGAGACCTCTCAGGAACTTTGCTTGTTTAGAAGTCATAATTTATTTATGTGTTTATTTATTTTACTTAGTGTGTTAGGCACTAGGAACTAAAAGCTTTGAACCTGTTCCCAGTGTGAAAATAAGGCCTTGGTAATATGATTTTCTGTCTGTACTTATTAGCTGAACATTGTATGCTTTTAGCGGACTTGGAGAAAGAGAATGGACTTCCAACAACTTTAATATTGTAAAAATACTTAAAAGAGACATACTTACCTATATATCTGTAGAAGTGTCAGAGAAGATGAGTTATAGTTAATACCAGAAAACTGGAAGATGTGAGATTCAGTTGAGTGGGTGAAGCTGAATCTGGTGCTATTACCAACTCAGGCTTCCAAATGAAAGGGGAATCATTTACTGTTGTTTAAAATATAAATGTAGGAGGTTGGTAGACTTCATGAGATTTCTAACACTCTGTTTTAAATAACTATTGTTCAGAGATGCCTCTGAACATACGCACAATAACAAATTAGTTTGCCCTGATCAGACATATCACAATGAATGTCAAAATACTTTTCAAAATTAATACACTATTGGAATTACAATTTTATTCATTCAGAGCTCTGGATACATTGCTGACAGTCCCTGTGATTTAATTCTCCAGAAGTCACGATTAGAAATTCCAAGGAGAACAAGACATGCCGATTATCCCAAAATCACTTTCAGTGCTAACCATGAGGAAATACTGAAGTGAAAGTTTTCTCACAGAAAGCAGAGGTAGCTGCATATTTATGCAGTGATGCCTTGTAAAATTTCTTTTTCTTTGTTCATTTTCCTGGGTGAGAATGAGAGCACAGACATGAAAAGCAGTAACTACTCTTTTCTATTACTATTTAACACCATAGAACTGATTGTTTTTTTGGTACATACTAAGCTCTTTATTTCTTTTGATTACTGGGGATCTTATTTTTTCCTCCCAGATAAATGGGGGTATTTTTTGATTTAGTTTTGAAATATTTCACAGAAAAATTAGAGCTTTTCTCCAGTCCTTATAAGGTAAACACACTTGAACTTGCTTGAAGTGTTTAAACAGGGCTTGCTTTTACAGTTCTGAAGAGAAGAGACATCAAATGTGGGAAGTAATTAAAGCAGTGGTTCTACTGTTGCTGCCACAGGAAACTTCTTGTTTTGGAGATGTAACATTTCATGCCAGAATGAAATTATTCAAGCCTACATATACTGTAATTTACTGCCAAATATATAAGCCTCATAGAAATCATAGTGATCTGCAGGTGTCAACACTTCCATTTTTCTGTGCTCCTGGAAAATAATGTCCTGATTCACAACTCTGTGTGGTTCAACTGTGATTTAGAGCTGTGAGAACTGTGTGATCCTCCTTTCTGCTGTCTTGTTGAACTGAGAAATCTCTTCTAAGATTGCAGTCATATCATAGCACATATGAGAGGTGTTGCAGGGTTTTGATTTGCAGACTCCTGTGCTGACATTGTGCCAGATTCCTTCCATATGTGCTCTGTGTGTGTCTGTGTGTGTATGTGGAGTCACTGGCTCAAGTGGTTGTCAGACTTGATGCTGGAAGATGAGTCACAAATGGAAGATGTTTTTATCATGAGGGACTGGAGAACTGAAGACACAACTCCATTCTGAGAATGATACAATCATGTTTCCCTCTGTATAGATTTTAATGAAATCATTAAACCAACGACATTAAAAGATTAAAAATGAAAAGGTGGTAAATACAAGTAGTTACCTGAGTGGCTAAGCTAATGAATTCTACTTCTTTATGGATCTGTGTTTTGTGGTTGGATGCTTTAGTGTTTAATAAGGTAGAAACATTTCCTGCAGTTGAAGCATTCATAATGGCTCTATCCAAAATCTAATCAGAGTAAAGTTCACTTTGAACTCGTTTTCCTTAATGAAAGCACTAAATTGTAGTAATCTCTTAAGAAGCTTTTTTAACTTTAATAGTGTAGATATGGATACCATAGTGATACTTCACAGTAGACAGCTCATCTCTTGCCACCTAGTAGAAATAAATTGACATAGGAAGATGTTACGAAGAAAAAACTGCCATTTGCAAACTTTAACATAAAAATAGATTTATTTTGTGAAGTAAAATAATAGTTTCATACATAGTTTAAATAAGGGTGAGTGATAACATAACTCAGCCTGATTCTTTTTCAGTATGAATACCTAGATGATAATTTCAAGAGATTAGCAGTAAATTGTTGCTGTGCTGATTTCCAGTCTGGGAAGGATGATAATCTGTAGAAAACATGAAGATGAAGAGTGAGAAATGATAAAACAAATCGTGCTTATTTATTATAATTCAAAAATTTATTCTTTTTGGTCCTGTTTGTGTTTGGTTTGTCTTTGCTATCTGCAAATACAATGTATTTTATAGTTATAGTAGTTCAACATGATTAAATGGATTTTAACATACAGATTAGTGCATTTGAAGGCACATTGGTGATTAACAAATATTTTTTCCTCTCTGTGCCTTTAACTACATATTAGCTTACTCATAGCAAATAATACCAGATAAAATCCTCGTTAAGATAAAGTCAGTTTGTAGTTTTAATCCAGGTTAGCAGCTTTGAGTAAACTTTCCCTCTGGGCCATCTCTTCTTGCCTAACAAAACTGCAGACTGTTTTTTTCATCATCTGACTAATAGTGTCTATTATTCATTCTATCAAGCATCACTAACTTTTGAGTGTGTAGAAGTGAAACTCTTCTGATAAATTAGTTACCATGAGACAATAATGCCATTATTTTATATTTTCATGGAGAGTATTTAGCCTGTTTGTGCAGCACTTTTTCCCAAAAAACTGAGAAGAAAGAATTGGCAGATGAAGACACTAAGCCACTTTCCATCATATTAGAGAAATTGTGGCAGTCTAGAGAGGTTCCCACTGACTGGAAAAGAGGAAACATAACCCCCATCTTCAAAAAGGGGAAAAAGGAAGATCCAGGGAACTATAGGCCCGTCATTCTTACCTCTGTGCCTGGCAAGATAATGGAGCAGGTCCTCCTGGAAAAACTGCTAGGACATGTGGATATAGAGGAGGTGACTGGTGGCAGCCAACATGGCTTCACCAAAGGCAAATCATGTCTGACAAACTTGGTGGCCTTCTGTGATGGTGTTACAGTGTCAGTGGATAAATGAAGTGCAACTGATGGAATCTACCTGGACTTACGCAAAGCATTTGTCATTGTCCCACACAGCATCTTGGTTTCTAAACTGATAGGATATGGGTTTGATGGATGGACCACTCGATGGACAAGGAATTGGCCAGATGGTCACACTCAAAGAATTGTGATCCGCGGCTCAGTGTCCGAGTGGAGACCAGTGACAAGTGGTGTCCCACAAGGATCGGTACTGGGACCAGTGTTAACATCTTTGTCGGTGACATGGACAATGGGATAGAGTGCACTGTCAGCAAGTTTGCCGGCCACACCAAACTCTGTGGAGTGGTTGACACCCTGAAGTGAACGGATGCCATCCAGAGAGATATTGACAGGCTTGAGAGGTAGTCTCAGGCCAACCTCATGAAGTTCAAGAAGGCCAAGTGTAAGGTCTTGCACCTGGATTGCGGCAATCCCAAGCACAGATACAGGCTGGGTGGAGACCAGATTGGGAGCAGCCCTGAGGAGAAAGACTTGAGTGTGTTAGTTGACGAGAGGCTCAGCATGAGTCGGCGATGCGTACTTGCAGCCCAGAAAGCCGATTGTGTCCCAGGCTGCATCAAGAGGTATGAGGCCAGCAGGTCGAGGGAGACGATTCTTCCCCTCTACTCTGCTCTAGTGAGGCCCACCTGGAGTACAGCATCTAGTTCTGGAGCCCACAGTACAAGAAGGACATGGATCTGCTGGAGTGGGTCCAGAGGAGGGCCACGAAGATGATCAGAGGGCTGGAGCATCTCTGCTATGAGGACAGGCTGAGGGAACTGGGGTTATTCATCTTGGAGAAGAGAAGGCTCTGGTGTAACCTAATAGCGGCCTTCCAATACATGAAAGGGGCCTACAGGAAAGCTGGAGAAGGGCTTTTTACAAGGTCCTCTAGTGATAGAACAAGGGGCCTGAAACTGTAGGATGGTAGATTTAGATTAGATATAAGGAATGGTGAAGCACTGGAACAGGTTGCCCAAGGAGGTTGTGGATGCCTCATCCCTGGAAGTGTTCAAGAACAGGTTGGATGGGGCTTTGAGCAACCTGATCTAGTGGCAGAGAGGTGTCCCTGCCCACAGCAGGGGGGCTGGAACTAGATGGTTTTCAAGGTCCCTTCCAACTTCAACCATTCTATGATTCTATGATTCTATGATAATTTTGTAAAGGAGAAACTTTGACTCATTTAGGTACTCAAGCCTTCCATTAAGGCAGGTTGTTAATCTTCATTGGCTCATAGCGCCTTGTTCACTGGCAGGATTTTATGAACACATAATTACAAAATATAAAAAGTCCTGATGTGGATAAGGCAGCTATATTTTTCATAGGTACTAAATCATTACGATTGGATTTCAGGTTGATGAGGGCTTCTTGTATAATGTTGGTTACTTATAGATGATGGATTTGAGAGGACTAAGTACAATTCAGTCTGTTTTTTAAAAAATATTGGAGAATGCCTAAATGCCCTGAAGCGTCTACTGGAGGTCAGGTTGTACCTCACTCTGGTTTAGGCCCCACACTGCAGATTTCCAATTACAGGATCCAAGTGAGGGCCGTATCCCCATAGGTGATCTGTGAGGATGGATGAAGCTATAGGGTCAGTCCCTTCCAGCTCCAGGTAACAGTCAGGTTAGGCCTTGACAGAAAGGCACTAAGTGAGGATAACCTTTGATGCCTCATCTAAGAGCTTTCAGTGACAATGTCAAAGTTCAAGGTTTTTGTTCATAGAATCACAGAACATTTTTTGCTGGAAAAGAACTTCAAGATCATTGAGTCCAACCTTTGTCCTAGCCTTATCAACACCACTAAGCCATGTCCCTCAGCACAACATCTACTCGTCTCTTAAACACCTCCAGGGATTGCGACTCAACCCCCTCCCTGGGCAGCCTGTTCCAATGGCTTCAGTAAAGAAATTCTTCCTAATATCAACCTGAACCTCCCCTGGCGCAACTTCAGGCCATTTCCCCTTGTCCTATCACTTGCCACAAGGGAGAACAGACCAACCCCTACCTCTCTACAACCTCCTTTCAGGTAGTTTTAGAGAGTGATAAGGTCTCCCCTCAGCCTCCTCTTCTCTAGGCTAAACAGCCCCAGATCCCTCAGACGTTTCTCATATGACACATGCTCCAAATCCTTTCCTAGTTTGGTAGCCCGCCTCTGTACCTTCTCCAGCACCTCAGTGTCCCTCTTGTAGTCAGAAGCCAAGAACTGGACACAGTACTGAAGGTTTGGCCTCACCGAAGCTAAGACAGGGGAATGATCACCTCCCTGCTCCTGCTGGCAACACTATTGCTGATACAGGCCAGGATGCCGTTGGCCTTCTTGGCCACCTGGGCACATTGCTGGCTCATGTTCAGCCAGCTGTCTGGCAACACCCCCAGGTCCCTCTCTGCCTGGCAGCTCTCCAGCCACTCCTCCTCAAGCGTGTAGCGCTGCTGGGGGTGATTGTGGCCATGCAGGCCCCAGCATTTGGCCTTATTGAAACTCATGTGATTGGCCTTGGCCCAGTGATCCAGCCTGTCTAGATCCCTACCCTCAAGCAGATTGACACTTCCACCCAGCTTGGTGTCATCTGCAAACTTACTAACGGTGCACTCTATCCCCTGGTCCAAATCATTGATGAAAATGTTAAACAGGACTGGGGCCAGGACTGGGCCCAGTACTGAGCCTTGGGGGACACCACTCGTGACCAGCCGCCAGCTGGATTTAACTCCATTGACCACAACTCTTTAGACTCGGCCATATAACTAGTTTTTTTACTCAGCAAAGCGTATGCCCATCCAAGCCAAGAGCAGTCAATTTCTCTAGGAGAATGCTGTGGGAAACAGTGTCAAATGCCTTACTAAAGTCAAGGTAGAAACATGCACAGCCTTTCCTTCATCCAACCAGCAGGTCACTCTGTCACAGAAGGAGATCAGGTTTGTTAAACAGGACCTGCCCTTCACAAACTCATGCTGACTGGGTCTGATCACCTGGTTGTCCTGCATGTGCTGCATAATGGAACTCAGGATGATCTGCTCCATCAGCTTCCTGGCAATACAGGAGTCAAAACCTCTGTGTTTCTTACAAGATGCAGTTACAGTAGGGGTTACCTTTTTAATCATAAACTGAGGAAAAGAAAGTAACTTTTATGTTTTGCAGTACTGTTATAATTTCAGTGTATTACTGAGGAGAAAGTGCTGAAATATTGAAAGGTGGCTGCTTACTTATATGAAACTAATTTGAAAATTTGATGCCTATTTATGAAGGGTTTTTATTTATGATGCCTATTTATTCATGGATTCTGTGGTGCCCATAGATTAAATCTGCTGGTATGTTACTGCTTAGATGAAAACTTCTTCAGTACTGAAAGTGCTGCTTGAAAGGCAATTTGAGATATTTTATTGGGGAAATTTTATTGGCTCACAGTCTAAAAATGAGTCAGCTCTATTAACAATCGCTCTTGAATTTATCTGCTAAAAGTTGATATTTCATTTAGAGAAGGCCACGGTTTAGATAGTAAAGTATGTAAACTCTTTTAGAAGACAATGACCTGGAAACTGGCTTACTGTCATCACAAATAAGTAATGCTTATGCAGGCAATTGAGGCCTCTGATCTGTGAGGTACTCTGAAACCTTTAAAAAACAGCCAACCCACTACATAATACAATACAGTCTAATTTTTCCCTCTCCATTTCTCTTCTTTAAGGCAGAAAAATGGCATGGGTTTCTGAACAAATTTTAATCAACTTCTGATTTAGTTATTTCAATGAAAATTTGCATTCAGAGCGTCAGCAGAAATATAGTTTAAGCCTATACAATAAATTAAGGTGTAACATAATGATATTCTCTTTGTTTTCTTTCCTAATACTTACATTAAAATTGCTTGAAGTTTGCTTGCTGACTAGATTAGAGATGGGTTCTTTTGCACTCACCTACTGGCATCTCAGTAGTTTGTCAGTATGATCTCTATGACTTGCTACATTCCTGGTCTGCCAAGCATATTTCTTTAAGATCTAGTTCCTAGCGTGTATCACATTTGCAGCTTTTCATAAGATACTTTTCCTGTTTTCTAGCTGTGCTTGTGTTCAGCCACAGGTCAGATTGTGGAAAAAAAATAGTGGAGTTTTTCTGTATTTTTCTTTTCTTGGTAGCATCAATCCGTTCTTTTCTTAAACTGCTATGGAGTTGGGATGAAAAGCTAGGGTTCCAGATTTTTTTTTTTTTAAATGAGCTCCACAACAAAGAATAGAGGGAAAGGAGATGGAAGAAGATCAAATAGCTAGAATGGAAACATCTTCTAATCTCGCAGCATGATCAAGGAGATTTTTTGCTATGTCTGAACTATGGTGGCATATCCTGGTCCCTGGATTGTCCAGACCCAGTGATAGCTGGAGAATGCTCCCACTCTGTTTCTCCTGCACAGCTTGGTTTCCTTTCTGTGCAGTCAAATTTGGAGGATCAGAGAACTTACTCATGACTCGGGTCTTGCTGCAGGGTAGAACCATGGGGCAGCTGGAATGCGCACCTAGAACTGCAGTTTTGGAGATACTTTCGGGTACCACAGGTAGTTGTGTGGGCAGCAGACTGCTTGGTAATAGAATAATATATAATATTCAATATCCTTTCTTTCAAATACTATTACTCAATTCAATGCCAAGAAGAAAAGACAGGGGGAATCAATAAGAAAGTTGTGGGTTTTGTTTATATGGAAAGGGGAAGTTGGAAATATGCTTGAGGAAGAACAGGAAGATGGAACAAATTTAGATTTATGTGCAGTAATGTGCATTCAGATAAGGAACCTTTAGATTAAAAGTTGAAAAGGGAAGAGTTCTGCAGTGGAATGAACTGCATCTTGAGGTATGTATAGCACAAAGTGTGCCTCTAGGCTCTCTCATAACTATAACCAGCACGCTCACCAAAGAATTTGTTCCTGTATTTTTATTTTATTGCAATACAGTTCAGATGTAGGAAAAAAAGAAAGCTTTCTATTTTGATAAATAGGGATGCTCTATTATAGTTGCATTTGCCACAAAACTTTGCCTGTAAAAAAATTAGTTATTTCCATGACTCATCTTGAAGGAAAAAATAATTCCTGGTACAACTTCTATTTTCTTTTAGTTTTTGGGGCTATAAAAAAATTGGTCCATGTTAGGCAAAAAGGTGCTGGGGTCCAAGCTAGAGTGTTGCTTACTAGTAAGTTGAACAGGAGATTGATTTATTCACCACCTCTGAATATTAAGCTGGGGTACCTAGGCTTGACTATCCAAAAAAGGCTGCTAAATATTTCCATGCTTCTGCTTTCCATACTGCAGGCAGTAATGTTTGCTCACCCTTGTAAAGTCATTTGAGGTCTTGTATCTATGACAGTGTGAGTAGTAATGCTGAACCAAGAAGAAAAAAAAAAAGCCTTAGACGCATAGTATTGCATTAAAAAAAAAAAGATTCTGACTTTATTTGCATAGCCAAATGACTTATTTCTGTACATGTTGTCTGCTAGAGATCCCTGTATAATATTGTCAAGTAATGAAAACTAAAGACACTATGGATTATTGTTTTGGTATATATGCAATGTTCAATGTAAAGTGGTTTCATGCAGAGAACTGAAATGAGACACAGATGATTCATTTACACATTTATTTACTATCCTGCTTATTCTATCAGACTGAAATGGAGAACAATGCATTCATTTTACAGACATTTGACATAAATTAAACAGATACTTTGATGTTGAACAATTGTACAGACTACAACATGCATATTAATATGTAGATTGGTGCAGAAATATTTAGTTGATCAGCAAAATCTAGTATGACAAAAATAATCACATTTCCTTTTTTATGAAGTTAAAATGCAGCTGATATGGAGACATTGATACGAATACCACTAAATGTGAGAAGTTATTAGTCTAATGGAATCTGATGGTTAGCTGAAAAAATAAAGCTATTGTCAAACAGTCTTATCTACAAAGAGAAATTAAAATGTTTCTAACAAATACAATAATGATGAAAAAAGCATGTTTGATGCAATTACCATTGCAAAATGCCCTATTATTCCCCTGCCCCACCCCCAAATACAAACGACGCATGAAGCAAAAGCAGCATATTCTCCCACAAAATGTCTGGGGCATTTTGTAAAGGCAGATGAATGCAATTAGACAAGACTTATCATGTATGCTTTTATCTCCTAGTGACAGTTCTTTAAAGAAAGGTATGTTGTTCATATATGTATGATGAAATGTTGCTCATTCTGTAAAACTGAACAATAGTGAAGACACTGCTATCACGCCAAGAGAACTTGAAAAAATACTGTTGTGCTTTGTTTTGTTTGCAGCATTCAGAGCATTCACAGAGGAATACAAAGTAAAGTTCATTAAACTCAATGAAACTAATAATAGTCATGCTACTGTACCTATGAAACTAACACAGTATTAACTTATAAACATGAATTAGTACATATTTTTAGTTGATATTTACAGCGATCTTAAAGCAATAGGCTATGTATTCAGCTCTCAGCTTCTTTATATACTAATCCCTCTATGTTTCAGTTTATCAGCATGGCTCCTTCGACTTTTGAAAGAGTTACGTAGATAAAATTCTGCGTAACTCTTTGAAAATTTAGAGGTATAAATCCAGAATTCTGCATCCTAGCAGAAGTACCCATGAATGTCCCCTACAGTGTGTTTTTTTTCTTTTTTTTCCCCATTTTGTAATATGTGTATAGAAACTGTTCCTTTTGCCTAAAGCTATAATATATTGCTCCATCCTTCAGTTTTATACAGACAGAATTCCCATTGGCTTTCTGCTTAAGGACTTAAGAACAGGCATAAATGTTTTGTATTCTGAACCTCCATGGAGAGATGCTATCTGAGCAAACTTAGAGCAAAAATATCAGTATAAGACACGTGTCCTTCACCTTGAAATTGTAAGAAAAGTAAGGTAAGGAATAGGCTTTTTGTTTGTTGTGTTACATTTTACAAGGCGTGTTGTAGACATCAGAGCAACTAAGCACACGATCAAAACCCTGCTAGGCCAACAATTTAAATAAATTTCAACTGATGATCCAAATGCAAAGATATCTGGGCATGGTAGATCAGCACAAAAGACTCAGGCTGGGTTTCTATTCCTTCATCACTGCTTACCCATTTGCACAGCCATTTGATTTTATTCACGCCAGTATAAACTAGGAGTCTCTGTTAAGTGAAATAGGTCTTACAATCAGTTTGATCATTCCACTGATTTAACGATTTTGGAGTGAGAGTTGATGTAGGGCTCTCTGTACTGTCTTAATCAAACGTAACATCAACTTCAGAGTAAACTGACTGTAGAAATGTGCAGTATTTGAGGGTGTGGTCCAAACTGCAAACCACAATTATCTAAGGGTTATCAAGAATCTACTGTTTAGATGATTCCACCTGGGTTAAGTTGGAGAATATACTAGGAACAGTTTCATCTTTGGCTATATATTCCTCTTTTTATGCAGTATCACTGCTGACAATGGCAAAATTTGCTTGAGTAAGGGATTTAGCCAAGACTACGTGGACTGTAGGTAATAACTGTGGTAGAGATAGTCTATGTCTACACTTGCAAGTAGTACAATGCAACACAAGCAAATTCCTTGAGGAAACCAGTTTGCACTTAAAATTCACACTACGTGTATCAGGGCAAGTTTGGACTAGCTCTTGTTTGGTGCCAAGGCTCGAGCACTTTGTACTGGTTGAAACACATAAGGTACCCTCATGGAACAAGTTACGTGGTTCAGCTTCACCTAAAAGTAATCCACTTTACATTGTCCAGGATCACTCTGTGATGCGAACCAAAGCATGAGAAGCAGGGATAGTGGAGAGATTCATGTCAGGCGAGTACCTCCAGTTTCTACTAAGATGCCAGTGTAAATGTAGCTGTAGACTTCCAGATTTAGAAATGTACATTGCTCCTGCTGCCGTTAAATATGTATTTAAATACTTAATTGAGGTAAAAAATTAGCCTAATGAAATTAATTGCTCTGAGATTCAGGGTTTACATTAACCATAAAATTACAGTTGATGTAGGTAGTGACATGTCACTGTTCTTTTTGGTTCACAGGTATAATGAGGATAATCTTTTTTGAATTACAGGTTAGCTAGTAGCATGTTCTTTAGCTACTTTTAGTTAAAAAGAGCAATAAATACCTGTGTGCTACTTCCTTGTTCTACAATGGGATCCATCGGGATTTGTGTTAGGTATTATAGAAGAAAGTTAAATAGCAATCAATAATAATATAGGACTATAAGGTATCACTGCTATTTTGGAAGAGATCTCCATTGCACTAAGGGATAATATTTCTTAATATCATAACCCAATATTTAAAAAAATATTATTTAAACTTGCAACAGAAGAAAGACAAGTATGTTACTCCACCTGCAGATGCTACAGGGTGCGTGATTACTGAACAAGAAACCACTGCATGATGCCAAGTCTCTGCCTGCCTAGAGTCACCTTTCTTCATTAAGGAAACTGACTGATAGAATAGCTGTGAAGGACTTAGCTCCTAGAACACATGATCTATTTCAGAATATGAAAGCATTTCAGCTGGAGTTTAAACTGAATACCACTAAAAATGTATTGGACAGGAGACAAATATTCATATGTAATACTGATGACTCTCTTAATAGCATTTAGCAATCAACTGCTTTTACAAAAGGGGCTTTTAAAAGCACTGAATAGATGCCCTGAAACATCTAGCAGTTTGAGAGTGAGACTGAAGGATTCAGAGTATTTTAAAACTAGAAAATATGAAGTTGTGAGATGGTATGGCTGCAACAAAGAGAGAAACAACACTCAGTGCTTCCTGTTCCTTGGTGCAAATGCAATAGAGTCCATCTGGACATTTGTATCAGACTACCAAAATGCTTTCCTGATAAACAAGACACACCTATCATCTTGTTCAGTGGGTCACCTTCTAACTTCTCCCAAGAAGAAGAGAGGCTTGGTGTTTAAACAACAATGGGAAGAGATCCAAAGATCAATAAAGCTAAGAACATACAGTATCTTCTTTTTCAGGAAAGTCTGAGAAACAGTTACAGATCAGGTGTTCACGTAGCAGGCAAATGCATAGTAACATCACTTAAAACCTCAATAGAGACGTGTTTGTTCTGGGATAAAAAAATAAGATGGGGTAGAACTGGAATGAAATCTTTTGCAATCTTTTGCTACTGGCATTTTTCTATATTAAGTGTGAACACGGACTATTTTATATATGTTTTATCATATCTCTTGGTTATACAGTATAGTATAGTAAAACATGCCTTGTTTACTTACAGTTTTGTGCCTTTCTTCCCCCTTTGCTGTATTTGCATTTCTTGCTTGATCTGTGCTGGCTACTTTGAAAAAAATGTATTTCTTGCATTTTTTTTCTTTTCAAAATATGTTCTTTGTGATCAAAATGTTATACACTATTTTCTACCCAAATGATTCCAAAATTATATGAATGAAAAAACCCAGTCAGGTAGGCCTTGGACATTTTTACCAGGTTGATTGTATTTGCAGTAGGACTTGAAAAAGACAACTGGCTTTTGTACTGGGCTGCAATTTAGAGATTAGGTTGTAAGGGTTAAATATTTTGAAGGTAAAAATTGTTTCAAACAGATCTAAGGATACAAAAGCTCAGTCAAAGAAAGAGACCTAATTTAAAAAGAACTAGTTAGTTTTCAGGAAATAAAAACAGTGTTACCTGTTAGGAAAAGACTCAAGAAGCCAGCTGTCACTTAGGCAAAAATACAATTTTCTGTACACACTTTTGATTATGTAATATTGTGTTAAAAAGTGCTTCAAGTCTGTTGCTCTAGTGTTAGATCAGGTATCACCTCTCTAACATCACTAATGTTTGAATTTTGAGACCAATTTTGAAGTGAGGACACAGTGCATTAGATTGCTGCATTAGCACAGAGGCTCCTATGTTCTAAAAAATGAAGCATTAAAAGGCCTTTTGTGTTTTTATTTAAAAAAGCGCATTTTGTATAAATTCTGTAGTGCAATAACTTCCTACACCATGTTACATTCTTTACGTTATATGCTTCCCCTGTAAACAGCTTTCCTGTATGAACTTCCTTTGCAGTTTGTGCGATATATTAGTCCCCCCACCCTCGATTTGGATTAATGTGACTATTTACTCAAAAATTTTTCAGATTACTCTGTGAACATCTTCTAAATGTTTACATTTGGTTTCATCATTGAAAAGGAATTAAAACTTTGATTCAGGATTCTGCAGTTAGTACAAAATATAAAAAATATATTGATTGCAAAGCTATCTCCCTGAACAATCTTCATTTTCCAGTGATACAAAGAGTCAGACCCCTTTCAGGTACACAGGGGAGTCACTTCATCCTAAGACTCCTTAAGATGTTTTGAAATTCAACAGCTGTTGGAGACTGACTCCAGAAGTCAAAACCAATCCTCCCCTTACCGCACTGAATGGATAATAAGTCTGAAATGGCTTCTAAGTTTTAGAAAAACAGAAAAATATACTCAGGTAATTTTGCATAATTTGCTACATAGCAATTCTTGATGAACGATGTGATCCTGGACTGCTCTTCTTACACCCGCTGTACTGGAATGAAACTTAGGTCCAGTCCTGAAACTGCTCAAGTAAATATTTTAATCAGGAATTATGAGCTAGGTACTCAGGAGCGGATCTCGTGTATTCAGTTGTGACTGGAAAAAACAAATGTCTAAACCTGTGCTTCTGGAAATAATATTCGGCATAGTCAAAAATATATAATGAAATTATACCAAAAGCACTTCTAAAGCTTGATCCTTTTTCTTCCAAGATTTCAGAAAAATACAACATCTGTTAATAAAGAGAATTGCATTTCTTTCGCTTATACAATTTCAAAATAACTGTGCTTCTCTGAAAATATTTAACATATGACAATCAATAAGGGCCTAGTCTTCTCATCTGATTTATATAGTTAAAGCTTCTCTTGATTTTTGTCAAGAGAGAGAGACTCCCGCCATCCACATTTCTATTTCAGTCAGTCCCTTTTTCTGTCGGGCTCCCCCTGGTTTCAGGGGAAATTTATCTGCACAAGAATTGAGGCTTGATTTTACCACTGTTGAATTGTTAATGATTTTAATAGGGCAGAATCAGGTTTGCATGAAGTTAAGCTTATGAGAGCTTAAGGAATCAAATCTCTGCTCCTGCAATGCATTCCCTATGGCTGGACTCTTCCCTTCCTGCCAAATGGCACAGATCTGAGGAGGCTTTTACAAAGTGTAAAGGTCACCTGGGAGAAAAAGCACACAGAAGGAACACAACACAGACCTCAGTCTTGCCAGAACAACATCATTGTCTTGAATGGGATTTTTCTGTGGATCCAGAGCATGGGTTCAGGTCCCATTTGGACTGAATTTGATCTTCGTTGGTTCACTAGAATGTAAAGGCAGATCGAACAGGCCCATGTGATTTCATAAAACTGCACATACAAAATACAGACCAACACTTTATGCATATAAAAATTGACTGGCATTTAGTTTTAGTCACTGAAAATACCTAGGAACTAAAAAATAAAAATAAATATAGAAGATTAATGACTATAAAATACTCTAGAGCTACGTTCTGGAACAGTGAAACACAACATGATTGAAAAATGTTAAGCAGAATGTCATATAAATAGGTAAAACTGAATGCAGCAAGTTGCAATGAATTGCAACTAAGGACAAAAAGAATTATTTTATTTTGAGAATTAATGACCAGACATTGTTTGGAAAAAATAACATGATATTCTCAGTTTTTCAAATGACTGAAGATTCTGTGAAGAGACACCTCAGTGCTATCTTGCTATTGAAATCAGAATAATTATGGAAATACAGAAGATTTTTTTTTTTAAAACCAAAGGATTATTCTGTGCTCATTGTCTGGCCCAGCTACCAGAATCTGTATTTTGGGGCTTTTCTAACTTGCCTGTTTTCCATGGGCTTGGCTTGAGTGAGGTCTTTGGCATCAGGTCAGCTGTTTCAAGCAGAGGGCAATGTTGCAACAGAAATCCTCACTCTTTTACATTAAATATATTGGGTGCCTGATTTTCACTCATTTAAGTGACAGAAAATGACACATGAGTAAAAATTAATCTAAGCCCACTAAGGGAAGTAGAAGCCTGCTGTTACAAACTCCAGTTGCTTGGTCTAAAGTGCTTTTAAGACTTCTATTCTCACTGTCCCAGTGTCTTTGCAGTTCTTGCTGTTACAGCGCTGCCCTGGAAGAAGCATTCACTCCCTTCTGTGCATGGGGAAGTGAGAAGCCCAATCTCTGGCAAAAAGCTCATGGAGCAGCAGAGAACTGACACTAGAATTTCTAAATCCCTCCTCAGACTCTGAACTGCTGCACCCTCTGGCTATTAGCTTCAAGGCTGGACTGGTGCTCTTACAAAACTGTTGTAAGGGAGTATCCAATTTCAGCAGAAGTTAGAGGACAGCAAAAAAATACCTGTATTCTGTTTTCCCAAAACAAATGAAAAAATGAAAAAGGAACATTCTGTAGGACAGGCCTATGTAGCTGCATATTTTTGCTTATGATTAGGATTAATGAATTGAATAAACTTTTATGATTTAGGGAATTAAAGTGATCTATAGGTTTTTATATTATAGCATAAGAAGGGATTTGTGCTGGATAAAAAAGCAATAGCTTTTTTCAGACAGTGGTTAGATGGGTAACACAGGCTTTGGTTCAGCATCTTTCTTTTACAAAGCCAGAGAATATCAGAGAAACCAAAGATGCCTTGGCAGTTGCAAACGGAATGAATGATGTTTCACTTTATTTAAGTATAGAGGAAAGCCTCTACTCCCTGTTGGAACAGCCATGGGAGGGCGGGTTGAGGCAAAGCTGATGAGTCAGGTGATTGTGTTCTGTCAGTCCAAATTACTGAACTGAAAAACACAGACAAGCTTGGGGGCATGGAAGACCTGGGGCAAGTCACATGTACTTGAAGTCTGTTTTTTGAAGCCTGTTTTTTCCAGCTGTATGATTTGTGACAATAAAAGGTACTATTTCTCCTTAAAAAGCTTGTCTCTTATGTCCTTACACCGTAATGACTTCAACAACATTGACGTTATTGAAGTATGGGCACCGCATGTAAAGGAAAGGGAAGGAGAGCTCAGAGATCATGTAGAAGTAAATACTAAATCAAAGGAAAAAAAGAATGTGGGTAGTATTTTTTTAATACCAAGTTAAAAGAAATATTCTAAGAGATTGAGAACTTTTGAATATGTCTATGTAGCCATTTGGCACTATTTACTGCCACATAAATAACCCTATTTTTTATTATTTTAAAATGGAACTTTTTTTTTTCTTAGTTATGAAATGTTGGCAGTTTCTATAAAAATATCAAGTGCTTCAAGTTCTGGTCATTAAATCTTTGCTTTTCCTCACAGGATCATTAATTAAACTGACAAATGCAATAACTAAAGTTATGCAAATAAAAAAGAAAACCATCATGATTTAGAGCACAGATAAACTAAAATACCGTAGTCATTAATTAACAGATATGAGCTTTTTAACAGAAAGCAAGATACGTGAGACGATTTAAGTAGAAGTTGCAATTTTGCAACATAAGTCTGTACAAAACCTCCAGGCAGCACGCTGTGAAGGAAGTACCTGTGTCCCAGGAAATGCTTTTTCCATAAATCCTTGTTAACAGTAGCTTTCCCCCGAACCCCAAACTATTTACAAATATATGCATTTTGCAAGCTCAAAGCACCTTGATTCACATCTTTATGAATGCATGCATTGACATTTCATCCTTTCATGTGCAAATTCTAAAATTCATTGTAACCAAGAGAACAAAAAAAGTTAAAAGAGTTCAAAATCTGTCTACAATCATAAGAGAAAGGATCAAAAATGTCAGATGTTGCAGAACACGGGCTCCTAACAGAGCTCTCTTTATTATTTTATTCACTGTTCTTGAGTCATTTTTTTCCCATTTTTTTTGTTTGTTACAAAAAAGCAGTCTTTTTTGTTTTTAATTAAACAGTATTTAAACTAAACAACTCTTCATGCCATGCAAAAATAACATTTTATGCACTTTTTTGAGGCTTTCCATGTTTTAGTTCATAGGCATTACTAACTGTGTTTTAAGAAAAGGTATTTTTATTGCTTTTGTAACTAGTCACATGCTAGTTTCACGTGTGGGACAGTAACCAGTTTCTCCTGGACTTGAGTGAATTTCTGGGGCAAATAAATGATTTTCCATTTTGTGACCTTCTTGGTTACTGTCTTGCTTTACTTCACCCACAGCATGGTAAATGTCTTGAGTACAGTTGTGGCTCATGCTTTTGGGTGAAGAGCTGATCTGTGGCTCCTCTGTCAAATGGTTGCCATCACTGTGTTTATCCCCACAGCAATTTGTCTTGATATCCTGTTGTTTTTCATGTTTTATACCGTGTAACTCCATAAACTCTTCTTCTTCTCCAGTGTCTATTTCAGTGAAGCTCCTCCTCTCTTTTGAAGGGAAAGTGAAAATCTTTTGTTTGGGAAAGAGAGGGGATGATTTTTTAGCTGCTCCCTGACAAAGTGCTGATGCGTCAGCACCAAGTAAGGGTCGTTCACCTTGGGGTGAATTTTCTTCTAGGAGAATGGTGCTGATGTGCTGAGGGGTGGCCTGGGTGAAGTCTGCGTCTGCTGTTACTGGCAGTGGCCTTGCAGTGCTCGGTGGAGTGTGTGGAGCACCACCTCTACTGTCTTTAAAATTAACTTTGAGGGATCTAGATTTTAATGGGTTGCTACCTTTCAGGGAACTTTTGGGGCTTTCCATGGCAGTGTCAAAATGCAAATGACCATGGAGAACAGTTTGGGACCCACTGCCATCACTGAGAGCAGCTCTGTCGACTGGATTGTAGTCAAAGGTGACATCAGTTGGAGAAAATATTCTGTCTTTTGTGAATGGTATAAACTGAGAACTTCTGACTCTTTGGTTATCTTCCAGGTTAGCAGCATCAGTTGGAAATCTCATTTGCAAGTGAGAGCCAGGAAACAGAGAAAGGGGAGATCTCTCTGTTTCCGTGAAGTCAGTTGCACAGCTTGCAAAGCTGTCAATACTAGATGTGCTTCTCATATCTGTTACGATGTCTGTAGGTCCAGTTGGCAACGGATCTCTCTGACCTGTAACTTCTTCCATTTCTATTTCTTCCTCATACACAGGTGGCTTTGCTGACTGGTCTTGATAGCCAGCATTAAGATTAGGCTGAGACTGAGTTTTAGTAATTTCATTATACAACATCTCCAGTTTCTGGGCACTGAGGTGCTGTGGGCTGGAGGATGCTGCGGCGTTGTTTAATTGCTCGTGGGAGTCTTGTTGACTAACTTCTTGGTATTTGTTCTCATAAGACTTGTTTGAACTTGTTTCAGACATCGTCCTTCTGGCCCATTTCCACCGGCTTGGGGACAGGTGGTTGTCATCAGGTGTCTCCTTTGGATTGGCTGCTTCTCCAGGCTTACTTGATTCTACTGCTACATCTATCATTTCCATACTGCGAGCAAAGGCATCTTTCAGGTTCATGGAGACAATGCTTCCGTTTCTTTTAGCTCGCTCCAGTGCTTCTCTCCTCTTAATTGCCTTCTCCTGTCTTTTCTGCTCTTTATAAAACTCTGAGAAATTGTTCACAATAATTGGTATGGGCAGGGCTATGACCAGCACTCCAGCAATACAACAAAGTCCTCCAACTATTTTACCTAATAACGTCTTAGGATAGATGTCACCGTATCCTACAGTGGTCATAGTGATTGTTGCCCACCAGAATGATGCAGGAATACTGGTAAACTTTGTAGCATCCTCATCCTTTTCAGCAAAGAATACAAGACTTGAAAATATCATTATTCCCATAGCTAAAAATAATATCAATAAGCCCAATTCATTGTAACTCCGTCTGAGCGTAAAACCTAAAGACTGAAGGCCTGTAGAATGTCTGGCGAGCTTTAGAATCCTTAGGATCCTCATAATACGAAATATCTGAACCACACGTCTGACGTTTTGGAACTGCAGGACACTTTTATTGGACTCCGTGAGGAAAATGGTGACATAGTATGGCAAGATAGCCAGTAAGTCAATGACATTTAATGGGCCTTTGAAGAATTTCCACTTATTTGGAGAGGACAGAAAACGCAAAAGGTACTCCATGGTAAACCAAGCAATACACACAGCTTCAACATGTGCTAGCTGAGGGTTGTCATTTGGCTGCCCAAATTCATCTATTTCTTGAAGCTCTGGCAGTGTGTTAAGAGACAAAGCAATAGTGGACAGTACGATGAACAGAATGGACACAATGGCCAAAATCTGTAAAACAAAATAAACAGTGTTTTGGTTAGACTGATACAAGTGTGTTTATCAGGGCTTGCTTAAATCCTTTCAAATACGTGCATATGTCAGATAAACTCTGAATGGTGGAATCTACTTTGGCTGCCGCATTCATTGTTTTGATTTTCACACAGAGAAAAAACATTAGCATCATACTAGACATGGGCATAACCTGACAGTTTTACTACCTGTAGTAAGCCAATTCATTTCAGAAAGCAAGCCATGACTGGCCTTACAATTTTTAAATTACAATGGGAGGTGATATTTATTATTGCAAGCTGTCAAGTGAAGGATATAAAGTTCCCGCTAATGTGCAGAAAAATATTAATTTTCTGCATTAAGTGTAATTATGTAAAACTTTATGTAATTCAGAAAAGTGACTGGGAAATAACTCCATGTAAACTGTCAATTTAGTACTATATAGTGCACACCTTCCTAGCCATGCATAAATTTATGAGTCAAAAGTGAAAGTTAAGAAAAATAAGCAAGAAGCATTGTTTAGGAGGCTAGTCCTGCCAAATAGTCCTGTCCAGACACAATTCAGGTGCTACAAGAACTGAAGATATTGGCCCTGAATTAGGCTGAGAGCAAGATGTTAAAAAGTAAGCAGCAGTGTAAAGGTGAAGCCAGTTTCTCATCATGATTAAAATGAGTAAGTAGACAAATGCTTCCTAGAAATAATGTTTCAGCTTCTGTCTCAGGAAATAGGTTTTCTGAAATATTTTGTCATTCATTTTGATAAAGTTCAGGCACCTCAGTACTTCACAGCCTTCCATTTTGTCTGGAATAGCCAGCCATTCTCATTTACAGAACCAGTATTATGAGAAAAGAAATTAATCTATCAGAGAACCTAATAGTTTTACTACAAAGCTGAGTTATTTATAATCAGAGGAATATGGGCAGCTTTGAGATAGTGTTTAAAGCGTTAAAGTGATGCAAAATTTATTACAACATTTTATATGGCAAATGTATTGCTTTGGTTAGAAGTCCTAAGTAAATCTAGGCTTCTATCAGAAATACTAAAATAAATTGTTTTCTGCTTCAAAGCTTAGTTTAAGCTCATTCATAAAAGCATTTGCTTTTATTCCTCAAAAATAATACTGTTAAATCTGTTTGGTGATGTTTGGTGTACTTCCAAGGACATTCTAAGTATCACAAAAACACTGTTGTACCCAAGAAGAGTGAAATGCAGCTAAGCAGAATGCAGGTGTGATGAGTATATGGAGAGATTGGTCATAGTGCTGATAACAGCTCCACAGATGGAAAGGCCACCTCACTAACTTTTGAGAAAAACAGAAGCAAACCTGTTTCAGCCTGGGGTTACTAAGCACATATTCAACTCTCTAAGCACAAACTGAAATTGCTTATGATGTGAGGGTCTGTATTTGGTATCATAGAATCATAGAATGTTTTAGGTTGGAAGGGACCTTTAGAACACATCTAGTCCAACCCCCCTGCAGTGAGCAGGGACAATTTTAACTAGATCAGGTTGCTCAGAGCCCCATCAAGCCTGACCTTGAATGCCTTCAGAGATGGAACCTCCACCACCTCTCTGGACAACCTATTCCAGTATTTCACCACCTCTATAGCAAAGAACTTCTTCCTAACGTCTAATCTAAATCCTGTCATCTTATGCTTATCTAATCTTGTCATCTTATGCTTATCTAATCTTGTACTTACATGCTACCTTTGGCCTTTTTCAGCTAATAATAGTACAGAACAGGTGCAGCACCTTTCATGTTTTGAAGTATTTGAAACAGATTTGTAGCTCTGCCTACCAGTACTGCTTATGCCATTTGTTTTTGGGGGGGAAGTGGGCCATATTTATTGAAGGAATAAGATCCACCCATTTCTCCTCCTAAGTGAGTTGTGGACCATCAGTCTTCATCCTTCATACAAGCCATCCAGAACGGATAGTCTGGTTAATCTATCCTATTTAGGAAGGCTATACATCTTCTAAAACTCCTGGTACTCATAACAGCAAAAGAAGCCAATCTTAGTAAAGAATGAAGGCTGCATTCCATAGACAGGGCTGATTAATGAAATTTGTGATGTCCTTTAGATAGAACAGAGGCAGACAAAAGGCAATGCTATTGGAGAGCAGTAACTACCTTTCAAACTGTGAAAGTTGCCTGTATCAGATTTAACTGTGAAAACATTTGAAGCTTAAATAAGGTACACTAGGTTATCCACTTTACTGAAATCACTGTAAAATAACTAATACATGCTAGAATTCACTAACATACTCAAAAACATAATTATGCTTTCAGAATTCAAAGAACAAGTAAACATGGCACAGGTCTGAATTGTTGAGCTTGCAGTTTCTGTCAAACTGATGGCTTCCTCATTGGTGCTGGTGTGAGAATGTAAATAACAGTGTAGGGGAAAGCTGTATAATACAAGGGCCCAATTACTTGACATGCATTGTTCTTAAAAAAATAAATCAAGAGAATGTATCTGCGCAATTGTCATCAAATTGGTTTTAATTAGGAAAGGCTGGCATTTCAGCCTGTCATAGAAATTTATATTATCTGAATGTTCACCAGCATACAAAAGATCCTAGAAAAGAGACGAGTCAATGCATTACCACCCCTTCTTACTCTGTGTGCCAACGCTAAAACTCCATGCATCTTCTAGGTCTCGAACACAAAATTTTTCTGTCCAGAGTTGCCACCCAAGGTGTTTTATTTGCAACAACCACCTATGTGTTTATTCCAGCCATTCATTTGTACGGGTAACATACAAGCTAGAACTCTGACAGCTATTTTAATAAAATATACAGAATAGCAGGCCTGGAATTTTTAGTATTTTGTACATATCATCTATAAGCCTGAGTCTGTTCTTGGTGAAAAAAATATGGCAAAACATTTTGGTTTCTTTGTTATGTAAAGTTGTGCATCCTTTCACACACAACATATTTTAATTATTGCAACTGATTAGATTTTACAACTCATTAGGTAAAACATATCAGGGGATCGCTAGGAAGAACAAGAGCAGCTATGAGAAAAAGAAGAAAAACAAGGGACTCCCTATTCTGAGTCCACATAATGAACACTTTGCAGATAGTATTACACTGGTAAATCCTCATAGAACAGATGTAGTTTATATTAACAGAAGGACCAAGGTTATAAGAAAGGCCTGTAGCAATCTGCTAGGCTAGCTATCCTGATACAGAAAAGTAAAAAATCCACTGCTGACTGAATCTTTCCCAGCAACAACTTCTGTGCTCCTGGCATGTTTTTGGAACTGTACTGTGGACTGAAATGCCTGGAAAATTTTGTGTACTTCAGGTAACCTGTTTGTGATCACAGTTTGGCTATATAATTCTTGACACAGTATTTTTAATTTGCATTTTAGAGTACAAACAATACTCTGTTTAAATAACAGATTCTGGAAGCTATGGTTCTACAAAAACAAATAAAAATCAACTTGTATTAAACTTTAAAAATATTTCTTTATAAATCGCAAAATGTTTCTGAAAGAATGGACATATCACAGAATCACAGAATGACAGAATCACAGAATGAGGGACCTCAAAAGACCATCTAGTACAGCCTCCCTGCCAGAGCAGGATCACCTACAGTAGGTCACACAGGAACACGTCCAGGCAGGTTTTGAATGTCTCCAGAGAAGGAGACTCCACAACCTCCCTGGGCAGCCTGTTACTGTGCTCTGTCACCCTCACAGTGAAAAAGTTTTTCCTAATATTTTTGTGGAACCTTCTATGTTCCAGCTTGTACCCATTGCCCCTTGTCCTGTCATTGGACGCTGCTGAAAAGAGCCTGGCTCCGTCCTCCTGACACTCCCCCTTGACATATTTATAAACATTTATGAGATCACCCCTCAGCATCTTCTTGAAACTAAAGAGACCCAGCTCCTTCAGCTTTTCCTCATAAGGGAGATGTTCTACTCCCTCCATCATCTCTGTGGCTCTGCGCTGGACTCTCTCAAGCAGTTCCCTGTCTCTCTTGAGCTGAGGGGCCCAGAACTGGACACAATATTCCAGATGTGGCCTCACCAGGGCAGAGTAGAGGGGCAGGAGGGACCCCCTTGACCTACTAGCTACTCCCCTTCTAATACACCCCAGGATGCCGTTGGCCTTCTTGGCCACGAGGGCACATTGCTGGCTCATGGTCATCCTGCTGTCCACCAGGACCCCCAGGTCGTTAAATTTGTTTCTTATGGACTGGATATGAGACACTTGAATTTGCTGCTGAAGTGATGCATAGTGAAACATTCCATGAATTAACGACGCACTCTTAACAGGCTGACTGTTATTTCTCATCTTGTGGGAGGCAAGGACTGCTAGTGATCTCCTGAAAATGTAGCAGTTTTCCAGTCTCAAATTACCAATAAAAACTGGCTTTTTTTTCCCTGTGCATCCATCTCATTGCTCATTATTGCAAGTGCTGTGAGGACTTCTGCACAGAATGAGTGTACAACTGAGGCAGAAAATAAAAGTGTAATGAAATAGGCTTCAAATTGCTCCTTGAAGTTCTGCAATGACTGATACTGAGAAAAGGCTTCTCACATAACTGACATGCCAGAGAAAAAACTATACATTAGGTTCACATTAAAGTATAGCTGCTCAGGGAAAGTTCAGGTGAGCCATATCTAACAGTGAGTGCAGCATATTTGATTAATATAGTTTTCAATATATAATCAGGTAAAACTGTTTTAGCAATGTTTTTTTCCCTAGTTTTTGTTACAGGATGGGATCTAGGGTAGGATGTGGACCATTTGAATAATAGACAGCAGCATAGTCTCAGTACTTTACAAATCTCTAGCCTCCATAGGCATTGAAATTTACATATTGTTTTTCTTCATTTAAATGCAAGACATTATTTTCAAATACATTGCTCTAGCTCTGGCTTTAGAAAAAGTTTAGAAAAAATAGTGATCGTTCAGCTTTTGGTAAGAGTTTGTGAAAAGCTGTACCAGGTTTCTTCAGCACTTAGCTATATATTCTCAAAAGCATCTGCTCTTGGGAAAGAGGTGTACAGATGTAAATTTGGGCAGATAGATAGCTGGAGTTAGTCTAGGTTCTTCATGGAAACCTGAGAGCTACCAAGTGCTGTAGCCAGCAGGCCATGCAGTATCTTGCGTAAAAGTGTCCTTAGCCTATAGCACAGGGCTCCCAGCTTGCACCCAGAGAATCCACCAATTCAGCTATACGGGCAGAAGCAGATCAGGTCATGGAATTTTGATTTCTCTGGGGGAGTAAGCTCATGAAAGTTGGGACACATATTTCTAGGCTTGATGGGAAGTTTATGTAAATCAGTTTAAATCAGCAGCATCCTTTACTGTCAACAGTGTGACTGTGATATTGAGTTTACAACTGAATGAAACAAAAAATTTTGCTCAGTAGGAGCACTGTGTTGTATAAATGTCTAAATCTGTGTGTCCACTCTTCTTGACATCTGGGAGTAGCAAAGACAACACTACAAATTGAGCTGCCTTGCAACTATAAGCATTATCACCTGACAAATTTCAGGAATAATCAGGACACCAGTCTGTAGGTATTTATAGGAAGGGGCCATTATACTTTTCTTCAGCAGTTGTCGTGGTTTAACCCTGGCCGGCAGCC
>NW_009700860.1:0-16354 GCF_000703405.1 Apaloderma vittatum
CTTCACTATGAGGGTGGCAAGACTCTGGAATTAATTGTCCAGAGAAGTGGTGGATGCCCCTTCCCTGGAGGTGTTCAAGGCCAAGCTGGGTGAGACCTTGAGTAACCTGGCCCCTGGCAGGGACATTAGATTAGATCTGGGAGGAATTAGTCCTGTATCTCTGTTTTTTTGGCAAAGGACAGGTTTATCTAAGGAGGTTTCAAGTACCTTCCAGACAAGTTATAGATATTCCTTCTGTCTTCTGATGAATGTACAAAGATTGTAAATTCTGAAGTTTGATTCTTAGCTGTAAGGGCTCATCTTATGATTCTTAGGACCTGCCTTCCAGCTCTGGAAGAGAGGCAGCCCCACACTTGTATGCTACCCAGTTCTTGGCTCTGCCTTCAGGTTACGTTATCGTGTCCTCAGGAAACAGAGAAAGTGCTTTCAGAGTGGATCTACCCTATTTCCAAGATCAACCTGTTCTTCCTTGTAGATACTTTAAGGGCTGTTCAGTGTTTGCAGAGACATGTTGTTGTCACCTTCCTAGACTGACCATGACACCTTTTCTCTTGAAGAGCTGCTGCTTCAAGAATACCGGCTGCATTAAAGTTCAGGGCACTCTGGAGCACATGGTTGCGGTTTTCCATGGGTTCAGTTTTACACCAGCTGACATAGTGGTGCAAGATCCCTTCTTTTCTCTCAAGGGATATGAAGTCTGGAAGTGTAATAATCCATGCTCAATATACTTGATTTGAAATGTCCCATGGGCTTACCAAATGTTTTAACAGATTGTCTTGGAAACTTTTCTCCTGGATCAAAATTAGGAAGGGGGTCGTTCTGGTGGTTATCATCTTTACTGGGAGACTGAGAGAATTCTGTCTCTTTTCCCTTACGTTCTGCCCTCAGTGAGTAAAGTCTCTCTGTGTCCATCTTCAATCCCTTCCTGATGTTATGCCCAACTCTTGGGTTTTTTTTCTAAGTCACAAAATTCAGCTGCCTCTGCTTTATTCCAAGCCTCCTTCTGTGTAACCAGGGGCTTGGACAAGCTGGTCACATAGGCCGTGTGTGAAAAGCAGTCCTTCTATGTGCCCAGGATCAAGCCTTTCAGATGGCCTTTTTGTAAATGTGTGAATAACTAAGAAACCAAAAATTTCAGCAGTCTGCTTACGGGGGATATTCAATGAGATAGCAACCTCATCCAAGATGATGTAGAACCAGCTAAGCTGCACTTATTTCTGGTGACGAGAGCACACTTCCCAGGAGGTCAACGTCTGTCAGTGACTTTGTTAAAAATGACTGTCATTCCTGATATATACAAAGCAGCCTTTTCTCATAATCCTAGCCGTTTGTAATTAAAACTAGTTCCAACCACACCATAAGTAATGTGCTAATGTAGTGAGGAGTGTTGTTCCACTTGAATAGGTTGTCTTAGCCACTGTTGCTCCAAAAGGTTTTGAGATTTACATCCCAATCTGAGAGTCTGAATGTGCCACGCTTGAAGTCGCCTGTAGAGAAAAGGTGCATGGGAACAACAAAGGGAGGGAGACTAAACAATGGAAATTAAGGTCAATGAGTGTGTGTTCAAGGTTTATCCTCTGTGGGTGATGGTTCTGTTAGCCCCCTGATGAGATCAAGGGGAAAAATAGCATGTAGCTTTTACTCTTTATGGAGCAAAAGGAAGAGCCTGACATATACCTTCACAGATTATAGATACGGTAAAGACAAGCTTCCTCCTGTAGTGTCTGCAGTATCTGGATCCACTCTATGGGCAGGTACATAGGAACGCATCCTAGGCTACCCATGGTGGTGAGTACCTTCCTTTAGCATTACCCAGGTGTAATGGGCTGTGTAAAGGCTTACAGACTGCAGTTGCTGAGGTTTTTAGTTAATGTACCCCATGTACTTACTCAGAACTGAGACAACCTTCACTTCAGTCTGTGTAGATCAATGTGTTTTCTTACTGAAATGTGGTTATGCTGCTTGTGTATTCACTGGTACAGAAAAGGAACACAGGCCTGAGTACAGCTTTAGCAAATAATCTTTAGAAATAAAATGCCTGAAGCATGATGCTATTGTGAGGATTTGTGCTAAGTTGTGGTGCTCTGTCTAAACCTGTTATGACAGTATCAAAAAGGCAAACTCGAAATGAAGAATCAGTTCTTAGGACGTAAAGAGTGCCATGAAAATTGGATTGACTCATTGCATAGCATCATTGTAGACATGAAATAGGTACAATGTTGTTTCCTATACATTTTTTTTAAAATGTGGTTTTACTTTGCAACAATACCTTTCTTCAGGTCTCCTTGATACAGAAATCGTTATGCCTATTTCAGACTCCATTTTTAACAGGCTTGTTCTTTGAACTTGCTTTTGAAGGTGAGACCTTGTTGTGTTTTAATCCCTTTTCCACAGCAATACTGCAGGCCTGTTACGGTCAAAGTACTTAACTGCTTTTCTGCCCTCTCTTGTACTCTGTCTCCCGAATGGCTATCATTCTGTACACCATGTGAGGGGAAAAAGGTGGAATTCAGGTTAGATTTCTGTTATAACCTCTGTCTAGCTTGAGCCCTCTGGTTTATCGTAAGCAGTAAGAAATTGTGCTGAATTTAAGGTGCATATTTGGGATTTGTACTTGTGAACCAGCAGTGAAATAACCCAGCAGTTATTGTGAGCTGTGTAGGACACTGTGTAGAACCAGCTAAGTAGTACCTGTATTTATGAGCATAGTTAATAAGTTAATAAAAAAATACTTTTGATTGCTACCTGGAGGTGTGGGGTTTTTAGGGAAAGCAGCTGTTGCCATCCTCTTCTTCTAATCACTTGTAATTGTGCAGTTCAGTACCCCTGGATACAGGCTCATCATTCCACCTTTACACTTTCAATAGTGGCACTTAAATATCCTCTCACTTATTTTATATGGTCTCCTAAAGAAAAATGCACCACCTTTTTACAACGATTAGTTTACTAAAAATGAATAGAGTTGGCTTTCCTTACTGTAGTGACTGTATGGTGCGAGGAAAAACTGAAAGTTGAATGCCTTTATTACCTGAAATTCAGGGTCATTTCACAGGTGACAGCTAAGAAATATTTGTACATGCTAAGAATGCTTTTAGTAATGGAACTAATGCAGGTCTGGGGACAAAGCTGTCTCATGTTCCACAACCATAAGGCTCGTTAATCTCTTTAGTTGATGGATTCTTAAATGAGCAGATTGAGCGAATAATTGGGTTGCTTAGTCCTTAGTTTGAAACATGAATGAGAAATGCTTTGATATTTATGTTTGCATAAGATATTAAGTCTTCTAATTGATTTATTTAATACTTTTGTACTGGCATAATTGTTTCGTATGCTTGTTCTCTGTGCTTTGGAACGATATTATAGAATCAGAGGCTTACGGTTTTGCTCTTTCTCACACAACTTTCAACTGCCTAAGAAGAAAGTGAGGAGGCAAGCAATACTTAAGTGAAATTGTATTATTTCCATTTTTGCTAGCTGTCGCGTTTCTTGTGTGAAAGCCCACAGCTGTTGCCTGACATTGCTGAGGGGGAAGATGCACAGAGACGTCGTGCTCGCCTTCCCGATTGTCCTTTTACACTCGTATTCATGCAGTCCTCTTACATTTATTTATGTTATAAAATTATTAAAATGGGATGTCTGTTGATGTGTGCTATGGTAAGCAGGCACAGAATGGAGACTGCCGACTGGCCATTGGACTACAGATTGGATAGGATCTGCCGTGGCTTTTTTTAGTCTTGCTGAAACAAGGTCTTTTAAGATAGGTTGTCAACAATTTTTTTGTCTCGTTTTGGTTTGGGGGTTTTTGTTTGTTTCAGTTTAGAAGAGGCCTTGTCAGTGCCTGATTTTCCATAATAAAGGAGAATCTTGTGAAATTTGTGATGTAAAGATAGCCAGTGATCACATGGGTAGGACGAGATTTTTCACTATGTTCCCAAACCATAAACATTAGTATTCCTGCTCGCCAGTGGATTATTCCGTGTTTTATGTTTACACATTCAGGGTTTAGCAAGCGAGAACATAATTCTCTCCAAATATATCGTGTGCAGAACTACAAAATGACGTTGGAAAATTATTCTTAAAGCTTTATTCAAGAGTTTTTCCTAAAAATTGCTTGTGCTGGGAGGTTTAGGAGCTTCAGGCAGGCTGTGGCTTTTGACATGTTTCATATTGGTCTTGAGGTAGCTAGTATTTCAGTCCCCATGGAATCAGCCTTAGTGCTGCTGTCTTACTCTGCTGTGCCTGGCAGTTTTAGCTTTATTTTCTTTTGGCCATTCTTGGCAGTGTCTCAATATTTTTTCCTAATATTTTATTATTTAATGTATTTTTAAAAGATGCAAAAATATATATCTAATATATTTTTTATTAATTTAACTGCTGAGATATTTAGTGTTAATTTTCAAAATGCTGTTAAATTCTGTACTTAAATTACAAAAAGTGTACAATTTTCTGAAGGATGGGTTCAGGCTGTCCTATTCAGCTTGAATACTTTTTGGGAGTTCGTAATTTTCACAATATAAAAGATGTGTGAGAGTTGTAAGGTTGGGGTTGTCTTGTTTTCAGTTTTCCAGCTTCTGCGTTTCATTCTTGGAACAGCTCTTAAGTCCTTTGTTATTTGCTGTAAAACTCTAGATTTTGCAGATCTGGAACTATAAAAGTGAGGGGAAAATGAAACACATTATGGGAAAATGGACTTTGTTCACATATTACAGTCTCTTTTCCTATTATTGCCTGGCCAGACTGATACCAGTTGCTGTCACGTCTCTCCCCTGTGTGTTGCAGTTTTATTAGATACTTCCTTAGAATCTGTCCCACATCAAAATTAATCTACTTCCATTTTTGGTTTTCCTTTAGGTACGGATGGGAACGATCAGTAAAATCCAGCTTAATGCTAATTATCCTTATACCATTGCTCTAGAATGATTTGTTCATACTTTATAAGGGCAGGATTTTTGGTCTTTGTACTACAGTGGATTTATTAATTCATAATACCCTAAGCTACTTCAGTTTCTTCTGTATCCTCTGGGACACCAAATGTGTAAGATCTTTTTTTTTTTTTTTTCCAGGGGTTTCTGCCATCTTAGTACTCCTCAGCTTTGTGAGTTTGAGGAATAAGTCTGGCTTTGCACTGCCTATTAAGCTGTGGTACATAAGCATACATTACTGTCTTCCTGGTAATTAGTCTCCTATTGCTCTATGAGAAATCTAAGGATTTTTTTTTTTCTGTAGGGCTGCAGGTGATATTTATTTTCCTTCAACCAACCAGGTACAAAGATGTGCTGTAGAGTTTTGCTTTGTTCTTCTTTTTTTTTATTATTTGTAATTGCTGATCCCTGTTAGCACGATTTCTCTTGTTTATGTCCTCTGAGAACAAAAAAAGACATAACACTGGACTTGTCACCTCCGTGCAAGCATCGCCTTGTCTTTGTGAAATAAAAGCACGGTTGATGTCACGGGAGCGTGGGGACTGACGGGCGGCTTTCAATACCCTCAGAGCCTCCCGGCCGCCGCTGGGCACTGCACTGCGTCGCTGCAGGGCTGCGACAGCCCGTGGATGAACGCGCCTGTGGGAAGGAAATAGACAAACTCTCACTTAATGGAAACGTTTATTTTACTAATTGATCAAATTACCTGAAGTTACTGAAGCAGTAAAGCTGAAGAAAAAGCTTTATGAAACAATAACAGATAATAATAACTCTTCCTATGACCTATTTTGGTTGCCTTCTCTCTGCTGCCCGTGCCGTGGCTGCCCAGAGGGGTCTTGCCCCTGCTTGCCCGCCCTGATGGATGCCAGGGGGAGGCTGACCTGTTGTGTTGGGCCCCAATCACTGATCGGGATGGGGTTGTGCTGGCCACAGTCCAGGTCAGGGACCAACTCTGAGTTTTGTCGCAGGTCCAACAGTGAGGAAAGGGCTGCAGTGCTCCTGCATGGTTGTCGGTCCTGTTGGCTGATGTTCCTCCAGGAAGATCTTATTGCTCTGCCCTGCCAAAATTTCCTTGTATCAACTGATGCCACCAGCCTCTTGGCCTGAGCATTACATGAGAGTCTGAATCTAATGCTGCTTTAAATCTCCTCACATATCTCATTTTCTGTTCTTGTTGGTTACTCCCTCACCTTAATTTTGGGTCCTGGTCCGTAGGGTTACTTCTTCATGTTCCTTTTGGGATGTTGCCATCAATCATCTCCAAGAAAACATCTACTCCCCTTCCATCAGTCTTGCTCAGAGTCTATCTCTGTTCCACCTCCATTACAGGTAACAGCTATAAAGACTGTTACAAAGAAATTGTCTCTGGCAAGCTCATGGTGTCAAAGGACGGCTGTGTGGATGCACCCACAGTTACTCAAGTCTTTGGGGATTTTTTGGAGACAAATATAGGATACTACATTTCCAGCACACTGAGTGAAGGGAGAGGAAGGGTCACATAACAGAAAAGATGTTGCAAGGTTTTTAAGATGTATTGCTGTGTAGTAGTGAAAGCCTTCCAGCTTTTCAGGTCTGTCCAGACAGAATCAGACTATCACAGGTTCCTCTGATTAGATTTACAGATTCATTAAGTAGGCTGTGCAGACTCATGTCTGTTATAACTAGTATAATTTAATTTCATTAGTAAAATGGGTATATACTTTTCAATGTCAAGGGCAATGGTGTTGCAGCATGTTTGAACTATAATAAATGTTTTTATTGTTTTATTTTCATTAGTAGAATATTTTCCACTTTTTGCTCTTGAAGAGATTAGCCACTCTTATTTTAGCATTTTCCAGCATATCTCAGGCTTTAGGCTTACCCTTTGGGCTTAATCATGAATGCATGTCGTGTCTGCAATTACATTAAACATAAGCAACACAATGTTGCATGAGTTTAGCTGGACAATAGCCAACTTCCCTTCAGAGAACGGTAAAGTCAAGGAGATAAGAGCTGAAAATTAAGCTAGAGTTTTTCTTATCAAAATTGGGGGCTATACTTCTATATTTCAGACTTTTAAAAAAAATTGCAGCACTCATTTACAAGAATTAAGTTTAAAAAATAATTAGTCTTAAGCAGTACTTAAATATAACTTTTAAATAAAACCATTTAACATAGTTCAGTGTAGAAGACGGGATTTACTTGTTTGTATTGTAACATTCTGTTTAAATACCTTAAATAAGGGGAAGACTAGTTTTTCAAAAACCACGTCTTTTAATGAATTTCTGCATTATAACTTGCTTTTGAGCTATCTGTCCTTTTCAATGAGCAAGATCTTCTCAAATCAGAAAAAACCCAGCATTATTTATCTTAGAATCATAGAACAGTTTGGTTGGAAGAGACCTTCAAGATCATTGAGTCCAACCTTTGTCCTAGCCCTATCAACACCACTAGGACTATCTTCTGTCACTGCTACTTAGTGAAGTCAAAGGTATGCCCCGTGCTCATTCCTAATAGTTCCCAAAGGGATTGCCCTAGGAAGACAAATGCATGTTTTGTCTAAAGAAAAGGGAAAAGGAAAAAAAGAAAATCCAAAACTCGCAGGGTGATTTTGATAACTTTGGAGATCTTGATGCATCCCCTCCTTTGTGACTCCAGAAAGTGCTGGAGGTTAAGCAGGAGATATTCAGGTGGGGGTAAAGCTGAAAGTCCATTTTTGTGGAGCCCTACATTGCATCTTCAGTCAGGGGAGCAGCAGGAACAAGGTGCTCTGTGTCTTGCAGGAAGAAAATAAATATCTTGATTGAAAACTTCATTCAGAAAGCCAGGAGGGTTTTAAATTACCATTTTCCAAAGAAGTTGATAAGGAAGGCAGATAACATGAAGACTGCAACTTGATGCGTCCAGAAGAATTGCAGTGAAGCATATTTTTTTTCAGTTCCTTTTTCAGTAATGGTAGGTGTCTAGGTAACTAGCGAAAGGTTTGATGAGAGGTTGTGTATAACCGGGGGAATCATTTGAACTGGATTAGGGTCGCTGTATGAAGGATAGAGAGAATAACAAGTCAGGTAGCACTCTGTTTTAAAGACTTCATTATTTTTCTTAGAGTTACTGAGAATGTAACCGTGGGGTTTTTGAATGTGTGGATCGATACGCTGCCAGAGGGATCTGTTACCAACCATCAAATGATACTACAGAAAAGAAGAGTTACTTTAAGCACCTCTGTAACTCACAGTTAATAAAATGGTGGTGTTATGGGGGAACTTCAATTTAAGAGACATTTAGTGGAAGATCTGTGCAGTTGGTCGTAAACCAGGCTATTGTTGCTAGAAAATAGGGGATAATTTGCTAGAGCTAAGAAAGTATTGCATTGAATATATGATAAGTCAATTTTGGGTTTTATTTTGATGGATAAAGATGAACTAACCACTGGACTTCAAGCTGATGGTTGCCTAGGGATCAGTAATCCTGACCTGATTGTATTTAGTATAGCAAACAGAGGACAAGTCCAATCACGAGCTTATATCAAAAGGGCTAATTTCCCAGAACTGAGGAAAACTGTGTTTGAAATTGTCTGGGAAGAAGACCGAGACAGAAAATTGGGAGTACCTTTAGAAACAGTAATAGAAGGGCACCAAGAGAAATATCTATAACTAGGAAGTGGAGGGAAACAGCGAGGTTTTTATTCTAAAACATATTCAGATCAAGAGAAATTAGTGCAATGTCACAGGCTCATGATTACAAAAAGGTGGAGAAATCTTAATGGTGATTTAGGGGGCGGGAAGCAAGAATGATAATCTTACTTCTGCATTTTGAAATATGTGTCACAGAACATACTAATGAGATTGCAGAAATCCTTCATCTTTTGAGATCTTTAATAACAAAACAGAGTAGTGGTAAATTACAGAGATTGACAGAACAAGAACTGCTGTTACACCTGCACCGTTGCTGGACCAAGAGATTGAGCCACAGGAAAACTGTTGCAGTCAGTTATTTAACTGGTGAAAATGCATTTAAACACTCAAAATATTGTGTCTTAGTATCTCACCTGTCCTTAATAACTTCACTGATTTGGGGGGAAAAATTGCAAAGGCAACACTGTTTGCTGGAGGCTTTTACAGGACTCACAGGACCCCCATCTTGAAGGTCTATAGCTGTGCTACAGATAAAAAAAATGATATTAGCATTAAAAGAATCTCTGCTAGTATTTTGTGGAATCAATGCAGCTGTGCCTGCTATGAACAAGTGCAGACTGTTGAGGTTTTACTCCATCAAATAACTCCTGACGGGACTAAATTCACAAAGAAAGCAACTCAGAATAACTGCACTGTGTAGCTCTGTAGGTGTCTTCCAAACATAATGCATCTTGGAGTCATAAATGTGTTACAGCGCCAGCAACTGGTTTCTGTAGGTAGGCTGGAGTCAGAGGTAGAGCATATCCTATTCTTATGCAGATATTTTATATCCTATTCTGTAATGTCTGGATTTTTTTTTTTTTTTTGGCTGAGTAATGCACATCCATCCTTAAAATCACAGTAGCTCAATGTGGTATTTCCTTCACCAGCGGAAATAAAAAGTGCTGAGGATCTGCTTATAACGTGTTAATGACAGCCCTAATGAGAGTAATAAAATACAGGACACTTAGCAGAGTGTGGGATGCTCACGAACTAAATTACAATGTGAGTTTCTTAGAAAAATAGGGGACAACTTTCCTGCAGTTTTGCAAACAATTTAATCAGCTGTTGCAAGGAAGAATTGGGAGGATTACTTACCACTAATCCATCTCAGCACCCACTGTTTGTGCTATTTTGAATGATCTAATTTTTGTTCAAATAAAATAATGTCAAATCTGTTTGCATGTGATTACCAATGCTAATTTTTCTTATCCTTTCCAGCCTTCAGAATTAATGTGGGAGAAGAACACATATATTCTTTATGGGAAGTCTTAGCAAACTTCCTTAAATCAAAAAAGCTGCAAGAGATGGGTGTCACTGATATTGTTTCCAAATGGTCTAGTAAAGGGACACAGTGCTTGATTCACCTCATAGGTATTTAAATCGTGCTTATGTGCAATACTGTGGATGCATTTTAAGCCCAGTTACAGTCTCATGACTAACTTGTTCATAGTATGAAGATATGAAGGTAGTACAGTACGACAGTGACACAAGTTATACTAAACTTATCACAACATCAATAAGAATTTCCTTTGGCTTACGTCGGGAAAAAGCCTCCCCTGGCCTCCTGCAACAGGGAAGAAAATCTTCTCTCCTCTATGCCTTCTCTTTTTCTCTGGATAGATTATCTCAGGACTGAAGCTTATTCAAGTGCTTTCAATTTTGAGGGAAAACATTTTTTAAAGTTATCTGGGAAGAATGAAGTGTACATATTGCTGACTTGGTTCTTACATGCTTTGAGTGCAGCATATTTATGAAAGTACAGTATTTGTGAACAGAAAGACTTAATTCTGGAATAGGTGGTAGGAGTTCATTCTTTTTAGGTTCTCATAGGAAAAACTTAATTTTAAATCATAGTGTTGGCTAATTAATACAAATCATGATAGTTTAAAGATAGCATATAGGCTTACCTTATTGCTCTGTGGCACAGGTCTTCTTTGTTCATTGCATTTTTTTTTGAAAACAGAATTCAAAAATGCTGGCTTGTAGAATTCCTAATCTCAAAAGCTAAGGTAAACCACTGTTTTATGAATGCTTTCTCTGAACTTTTACAAGAAATTCAGAAAAAACTCTTCTTTATTCAGTACCTACAGGTCATTGCTCCCAGTGGAAGCAAGAAAAGGTAGCAAAAAGTTGGAGGGGAGATCCAAAAGAATTGCAGTTTTGCCTTGATTTGCTAACCTTCCAAGATGGTTGTGAACACTTTTGATTTTTCTGCAGAATCATTATGCTTGGACTCGATTTTGAAGGTCTTTTCCAACCTAAATGATTCTATAGTTCTGTTCCATGTAAAATTTCTGGTTTGGTTTCTGATCTTTTTTTTTTTTTTCCCTTTCCATTAGAGCAGCAAGTTAGATTAAGTTGAATATTGTTGGTTAGTGATCTCAAAGAAAGTTCCCTGTGTTACAGGGAAATGTGATTGATTGACATCACTGTCCTTGCAGGCTTCCTGAACTCTGTCTTGGTTCCAGAGATTCATTTAGAGGAGTTGGACATGAACAGTTCATAGCGTTTTGTATTTCCCGATAGCTGAGTATGAGACTTATCTAATCCCCAGCCCTTGTTACCATTTGCCTATTGCAGCATTTATCTGCTAGCCTCTTCGTGTTGCAGTTAGACTTGATGGACCTGAGGGAGAATTTTTTAATTATTTACGTTGTGTAAATTTCACTGATTGATCAACAAGAGATACACTTGGAAGCAAACAGTAGAGATGAGCGTTCCTCCTCACAGTCAAACATGTTCTTTGGTTCTTGGTCCTTGGGCAAGGAGGTGGGACAGATACTCTAGTGCCACTTCAGATGACAGGGCAGCGTCTTTATTAATTCATGTATATTTAACCACCCACCTGCTGTGCATACATTTAAATCTCAATTAGGGAGCTTGGCAGGAAGAGATAATCTGTTTCTGCTCTCTTACAGTTATTCCAAAGCTTACTAGTCCTCCTGATTTTATTTTTCCTTCCTACAGTCTGTCCTTTTGATGCTACCACATGTCTGTTGGCCTTCTGCCAGGTCTCAGGGCTGTTTGAACCTTTGGCCATCTACCCTTGCCAGTTGCTACAGCTGAGTTTTGAGTTACTGACCAGTTCATTATGAAAGCAAAAAGAAGAAAGCAGCTTGAGCTCTTCCACTCTGGACTACAACAAAATTCCTTTATCTTGCTGATACGAACAACAGGATACTGCATTTGCGCATTATAGTCTATTGCAACTGAGTAGAGGTTGCAGATGGCTGGGTGGAATTTCTGTTCCTGTTTTGATCTGGGTGGGATGGCCCTAGTTCATATAAGTCCAGGCTTTAAAATTATTGTGCTATCCAAGCCACCCCATCAAATTCCTACCTGGGATCTGCAGGAGGAGGGGCAAGGCAGTTGAGATGAATTTTTGTTGTGGTGGTGGTTGTTTCTGGGAAAGGGAGGCCGATTATGCCAAACCTACAGATATCACTTATTCATAGAATCACAGAATCACGGAATCAGAGAATCACAGAATATCAGGAATTGGAAGGGACCTCTAGAGATCATCTAGTCCAAGCCCCTGCCAGAGCAGGATCCCCTAGGGCAGCCACACAGGAACGTGTCCAGGTGGGTTTGGAAAGTCTCCAGAGAAGGAGACTCCACAACCTCCCTGGGCAGCTTGTGCCAGTGCTCTGACACCCTCACAGTAAAGAAAGTTCTCCTCATGTTGAGGTGGAACTTCCTATGTGTCCCCAAGTGTTGCCTGATCTAGTTGAGAGGTGGCGTCCCTGGTGGCAGGGAGACCGGATTAAAATTATCTCTAAGGTCCCTTCCAGCTTAGGCCATTCTATGATTCTATGATTCTAATTTAAACCCATTATTCTTGTTCTATTGCTGGGCACCATTGAGAAGAGATTGACCCCTTCCTCTTGACACCCACCCCTCAGATATTTATATACATCTTCTCACTTCTTATACTTGTTTACCTTATATATCTCTAAAAAACAACTTTATATTTTTGTTTACTCTTTCACCCTGATATCATACTGTTTCTGTTGAAGGACCTCAAGAGCTATGTGTTGGTTATGTTACTGTCATCTTCTGGTTAAGCAGTGTACAGTCCCTTTACATGTTACGAGCTGCCAGCATCACAGGTCATGGGGAGAGGTAAAGAAAGTGGTTCTAGTCTCTCCAGTAAGAGTGAAGGTCAGTCGTTGACCATACCTGCCAAAAGCTGAAACCAGTTCATTAAATCGCTTGGATATCTTAAGAAAATGGCTTCTGTGGCTTCCTTCACCTGTGCAAGAGAAGGTGTGTTTCTAGCTGAGTTCAGTTAACAGCGTTTTACCACTTAACGCCCTTCTGTAAGTCTGTGTTGTATCATTCCTACATTGTAGCTTGCACTTGTTTTCAAGTGTAATGAGAATTAATTTGAAATCTTGCTTTAGGTAGAGGTCAGCAACAGATTATAAGGTCACAGAGGGTCTTCTGAAGATGGTCATTTATTCCTGTCCCCAGTCCCAAAGCAGAATCTGTTATATTTCCTGACAGGTTAAAATCAGGCTTGGTAGACACCTAAAAGAGATTTCCTGAGTAGACTGATGATGACCTTCCTAAGATGCTGCCATCATTCCTTAGACTCTTCTTATTTTGAAGATTCTAATGTAAGAGTATTGACTATTTTTAAAATACAAAATGACAGTATAATTCAGGGAGGCTGTAAACCAAGTACTGTATTTGATGTGCTGCAATATACAGAATATATGTCTCAGTTTTGACTCTGAAGGATCATCCTGCAGGTTTGTCTGTTCTCTACTGGACTTCAGTAGGTTTTTTCACCTCTGCACCAGGTTGTCCACCTCTGGCAATATAAAGAATGATGATTATTAAATTCATGGCTATTTCAGCTGTCCAGACAGATCTTCTTTAAGAGACTGATGCTTTCTGTGGGTAATTCGTTAATTTCTTTCAATTAACGAATATTTCAGTATGTGAAAACTAAATATTAAGGTGCGAATGTATTAAAATGTTCTGAAGAAACAGTGTCAGACTTAGGGAACTTCTCACCTGTAGATGCTTTTTCAGCACTGGTGTATGTCTGTAGCATCTCTGCAAAAAGATCTGATGCTCAGAGTGACTATCAAATTGATAAAACTTCTGTTTAAGGTCATGTCAGTTTTATATTACAAAGCTCTATTGTTTTCTGTGCTAAACTGATCAAGAAAGAATTCCAAATTTCTTCAGATAAATTGATTAGAAAAGATCTCAACGGACAGTCATAATTATTTCCTTGGTCTTGGTTGCGAGATACAAGATTCACTCTGAACTTATTTTTTTACCCTAAACAAGTAGCTGAATATATTCAGGAACACTGAAAAATTATAAACAGCTTGTGTCAATCTGTTATCTGAAGTGAAAATAACATTAGTGTAAACTCATCCCTGAAATTAATAGGCCCGGAAGATCACAACTGGTGGGAGCTGGGGTTGATTCTGTCAGGTGTAATCTTAGCCATGAACTCCTGCCTCTCCGTTCCTCCTCTCTGTCGTGCAGTTCAACTCTTTCAGGTTTGCAGAAAGTTACGTCATTACTCCTTTGTGAGAAAGAAGTTTGGTTCAAAAATTCATCGTCCAGAGTAAACCACTGGTGGTCTTCCATGCATCTTTCTATAGTTTGTAAAGTTTTATAAATGTGATTAAAAATATTGCATGAGCAGGCAGATTTTTTCCCTTCACACTTTCCCATATTTCAGTTGCATGGGGTTGGAAAATTTATTACACTGTTTCGGTAGAAATTCAGTGGAGATCAAGAAAGTTAAGAGAAACACAGTTCTTTGACACTCGCTTTCCCTTATAGATAGACATAATATAGGGAACCGAGTGTTATCCCTCAGTCTTCAGACCCTGATGATCAGATGCAATAGGGTGCTAAAAGCTACATACTGCAAGTGTAAAGTGTGTAGAAAAAGAGTGAATGATTCCTACTTCCAGCAAATCTGCACGTGCACAGATAAGAGACAACTTGATGTGCTTTATCAGTTAAATAATTTTTTATTTTGAATACCTCTCCGTGTTATACATGAAAGAGTTACTGCAGGCATTTAAGGAAGACACTTAACAACCCTCTAGAAAGTGGACTGATTAATGTGTGCACAAAGTTTCGTAACATAAAGCAAGGTAAGTTCCACATAGCTAAGAGCATGAGAAGCTGAATTAGATGCCATTTTACCCCATGTGGAATAGTTCAGGAGGTGTGTCATCTGGAAATGTCAACTACTGAGGAACAATTTCAAATACCTTAGAAAATACTTATAAATGCTTTCCAGTCATTATACTTTAAGATGAGATTACTACTGTGCACCTAAATGAGATACTTATTTCTGTCCCTGAGCAGCTTAATTTCAAGACGCCAAAGGTCAGGGAGGCTCTACTAATAATGTAATAACAATTGACTGCACGTTTCTGGGAGATTCAGCTGCATTAGGGACCGGTTGCTGAGAGCAGGATGAATTAGTTATTACTTAACTGGCATAACTTGAAGCTGCGTCGGACACGGAATGTGACTAATACAATGTCATGAAGTAGCCAAAGGCAACTGATGTTTAGACAACTGCTTCAGAAACTGGGAGCACACTCACTGTGGCTCTGAGCATATTTCACAGAATCATAGAATTGTCAGGGTTGGAAGGGACCTTAAAGATCATCTAGTTCCAACCCCACTGCCATGGGCAGGGACATCCCCCACTAGATCAGGCTGCTCAGAGCCCCATCCAGCCTGGCCTTAAAAACTTCCAGGGATGGGGCTTCCACCACCTCTCTGGGCAACCTGTGCCAGTGTCTCACCACCCTCATGGGGAAGAAATTCTTTCTGATGCCCAATCTGTCTGTGTCCCACCTAATAAGAATGTGATTAAATTGGACTTGGGGTACCTGATGTCATGGTTTTAGCCAATAGACATCAGGCCATGGTTCTGGAGATGAATTTAATGTTAAACGCATAAACTCAAGCAAAAAAAAATTAGAAATGATAATTCTTATAGGAGCCTGACTCACTCCAAAGTTTGCCTCCCTCTAGGTCTTAGCATGATCAGACTGTGATGAGTGTAAATACACTTTGAGATGCACAGATCACAGGCACTAGGTAAATGCAAAGAATTTGTATAATATTGATAGAAAAATAATATTCTGACCATGACACCTAATAACTCTTTCCTTTGAACACTGAATGGTCATTTAAGTCTCAAGACCAGAGGCTTGTTTACAGTTTAATTAAAGTAAATGCACATTAATAGCGATGTTATTAGTATTCAGTAACTTTGGGAATTTCCAGGCAATTAATCTTCATATTTCCTAGAAGAATAAATGATAATTTGGGGATGAATAAATTGATGTAGTAATTCTAAGTATGATTTAGAAATTTATTAATATAATTTTAAAAAGACTTCTCATTTGTTTTCTGGTTATCGAGTGAAGACTCAGTTTAAAAGGGGAGCTTCTGTTTTTCGGTGAGTGTATTTGTCTTGAGTTGGAGATTGAAGCTCATCGAGTTGGAGATTGAAGCTCGTATGTCGTGAGAGTGGGGAGAGGCAGCCTTGCTGTTGCAGCTTGCTTTCTCCCCTGTGTGAGGCTGTGTGAGATGGGAGGAACTAGTCTGAAAGGAGGCAGTTGTGCTCTCATTCGATGTCTCTGATGTTCACTGTACTGCTTTGACTAACAGCTAAACACACGAGCCTGGAAAGAAACTAAAAGAGTTTAGATTTAGACTAGATGTGAGGAAGAAATTGGTTATAGTGAGAGTGGTGAAACACTGGAACAGGTTGTC
>NW_009700861.1:0-203 GCF_000703405.1 Apaloderma vittatum
GTCAAGGTAAGTTTGATTTGAGTAGGTGTATGAACTGCACTGTACTGAAAGGAAAAAAAAAAATGGGGGAAAAACCCAAAACCCTCACAACAAAACAAATCTTCAGGCTTTCATGGGACATAATAATCTTTCATGTTTCCTTATTTTTCTTTTTCTCTCACTCCTGAGCAGAGGTGATAGTATAAGAGGTGACAGCGGGCACA
>NW_009700861.1:510-816 GCF_000703405.1 Apaloderma vittatum
AGTTTTGTTTGTTGCTTTAGTTGGTTTTTTTTTTTTCCCTGGTGCTTCAAATTGCAAGACAACATGAGCATTGGCAGCCTTGCTTAAATAATCTGTATTACCACAACAGTAGAGCCAGAACTCGCATGTGGATATTTAACCAGTGACAAAATACTTGTCTACCTTTTTATTAAATACAGGCATGTCTAGCATCAGGTACTGAACCATTTGATGGTGAAAAACCCAAATCATACATCATACGGTCTTTCATTTGTTGTTTTTATAACGCATGCCTAATTTTCTGTTGTTTAGTGAATAGTTTTATAA
>NW_009700862.1:0-1305 GCF_000703405.1 Apaloderma vittatum
GCAACCGCCTCAGCGTCTTCCTCTACCTGTGGGAGCACGGCTGGTTCGACAACCTCATGCTCGACATCGACCGCGCGCCCGCCATCGTCAAGATGCTCGACGCCGGTGAGGGAAAACGGGCGAAAAAACGGGAAAAGACGCCAAAATCCGCCCGCCAGGGCCTGCTCGGGGGCCTTCGGGCCTAGCCTTGGTGCTTTTCACCCGTTATTCGGCTTTTTCGACCCGTTATTCAGCTTTTTTGACCCACTGTTTGGCTTTTTCGACGTGTTATTCGGCTTTTTTGACCTTTAATTCACCTTTTTTGACCCATTTTCCAGCTTTTTTTTGCAACCTCCAGGGCGCCTTAGGCCTAGTCAGGGCGTTTGGGCCTAGTCAGGGAGTTCAGGCCTGGGCTTGGCCGTTTTAAGCTACTTTTTGCTTTTTTTGACCCATTATTGGGTTTTTTTGACCATTATTGGGCTTTTTTGACACATTATTGGGTTTTTTTGAAGAATTGTTCACCTTTTTTGACAACCCACAAGGTGCTTCATGCCTGATCAGTGGGTTCAGGCCCGGACTTTGTGGTTTTAAGCCATTTTTCGCCTTTTTTGACCCACTATTCTGCTTTTTCGACACGTTATTCAACTTTTTTGACCTTTAATTCACCTTTTTTGACTCATTTTCCAGCTTTTTTTACGACCTCCAAGGCGCGTTAGGCTTAGTCAGGGCGTTTGGGCCTAGTCAGGGAGTTCAGGCCTGGGCTTGGTGGTTTTAAGCTGCTTTTTGCTTTTTTTGACCCATTATTGGGCTTTTTTGATCTATGATTTGGCTTCCTTGACCCATTATTGGGCTTTTTTGACTTTTTGACCCATTATTCACTTTTTTTGACCCCTTACTCCCTTTTTTTGACAACCCCCAAGGTGCTTCAGGCCTGCTCAGGGGGTTCAGGGCTGGACTTCGCAGTTTTAAGCCGCTTTTCACATTTTTCGACCTATTAATTTGGCTTTTTCGGTGGTTTTTTCTCCCGTTTTCATGTTTTTTTGATTCCCTTGGACTCCCTCAACCTCCTTTTTTGCCATTTTTGACCCCATTTTGATGGTTTTTCTCCCTTTCTGGCACTTCCTGATTCCCTTGGATTTTCCCACTCCTTTCTCAGCGTTTTCAACCCCGATTTTGGCGTTTTTTAACTGGTTTTTGTGGTTTTTGTCCCCCGGCGCAGCGGTGATCAAGATGGAGGGGGGCACGGAGAACGACCTGCGCATCCTGGATCAGGAGGAGGAGGAGGAGCGGCCGGACAAGGCCGAAGGCTCCAGGAAGGACGAGGCG
>NW_009700863.1:0-3384 GCF_000703405.1 Apaloderma vittatum
TGAAGAGTCCTCCTCCGGAGTGAAGAAGCAGGGATGGAATCAACATCGGATGAACTAACCGTAAACCCCCTTCCCTGTCCCCCTGCGCCGCTCGGGGGGAGGAGGTGGAGAAACCGGGATTGATATTGAGCCCGGGAAGAAGGGAGGGATGGGGGGCAGGTGCTCTGCTTTTTAAGATCTGTGTGGTTTTTCTTATTTCTCACTACTCCTCTCTGATTTGTTCTCTTAATAAATGTAATTAATTTCCCCAAAATCGAGTCTGTTTTGCCCGGGACAGTAAATGAAAGTGATCTCCCTGTCCTTATCTCAAACCTTAAGCCCTTTGAAATATTTTCTCCCCCAGTATAGTGGAGAAGGGGGAGTGAGAGAGCAGCTGTGTGGGTACCTGGCTGCTGGCCAGGGTCAAACCACACTATAAAATAAGTAATACATTATCAGTGAAGAGTATATGATAGAGCATATATAAATTTTTCAAGTGTTTTCTCTATAATGCACATACTTGCAGCACTAAGTTGTGACAATGTTTTTATTAAAAAATTTATTACTGTTTCCTAAGGTGACTTTGGATTATTGCTAAAATACAGATTAGGTTGAATGTATTATTAAGAAGAGAAAGTTGTTTTTCAGCTTCTTGGAAATCAGACACACTGAGGCTGGCACAGAATAGATACTTCCAAAACTATATACAAGACTACACCTAACCTGGGTAGTTTACACAGAATGCACAGTGCAGCCCTTTGGTTAGTCTATTGTGGTATTCCTTGGAACTACAGTCTTAGTCAATTGGCAGATGTGTGTTTTCATTACTGAGTTTCACTCATTCTTCATTGTTGGTACCAAAAATTAAGTTTGGTGAGCTGGAATTGCATTTCTGTTTAAAATTTATAGTAATTCTGCAAGGAAAATTCAAGTAAAAATACATGATTTTGAACAATTATCTGAATATTTTTCAGGCCAGAAAATATTAATGCATAATTGCTACTTATTTTGATGTATCCCAGTAGAACTGGATGGTATAAGCTGTATCCTTAGAACTAAAGTGCTGCTTTAGTGAATACAAATTACTGTTATTGTTGTAGTTGTTGTTATTATTATTATTATTATTAATAATTATTATTTCACTTAGTCTTTCATCACAGTTGTGAAAGAATGAGTGTCCAAATCTGTTGCTATAATGAATGCTATCCTGTGTAATTAAGAGTGACTGTGCTGGTCAGTTCGAATGAGTGGCTAAACTATTTAGGGTTTTATTTTTTCCTGTACTGAACTTTGCTTTCCTCTTCATCTTGCTGTGCTGCTGTTTTTCCCTGTAAAATTGTGTGTAGTGTTGTGGTATTACTTGCTTGTGTGCTGGCAAATCAGTCGTGTTTCGACAGACAGCACCTGTTGTTCACTCAGCTTGCAGAATAGTTATAAGGAACCTAAAAAAGTGCTCACTTTTTGGCCATCCAGGTGACCACTCAGCATACATGTACTTTCTAGCTAGTAATTGCCTTAGTTTAGAGTGTTTAGCGACCTCACTAATGTACTTTCAGCACCAGATAAGTAAGGCTGCAAAAGCAAATGCCTTTCTACAAAACTTAGTCTCATACCTAAAAAAATTGCCAGTTGAAGTCAGAGTTAATATCTATTCCTTTGCTTTAGATATTTAGATACTTCTTTAATGCTCAGGCATCTTGCAGAATGAAATCTTTAAAATGTTTTTTTTTATTTATTTAATTATTTTTTCCCAAAGTCCTTGAAATTGATTTTACAACCTTTTTTTTCAACTACATATTTAGGAAGAATATCCTGATGTGCAGTTTTTATTTTGTGTTGTCAACTTCATGTAAATCTTCCTCCAAATCCTTTACTTGTTTTTATTATATAGAGAGTTCTAGTCTTCTTTTTTGCACACTCTATTTCATTTTTTATTTAATGTTTTATAACTTGATATACTCATCGTGGTAGACTCAATGTGAGAAGATGTCTGTGGAAAGCTGACTTCGCAATTTTACCATTAATGGTTTCTGACCAGCAGCAAAAGCGCTGTTGCTCCTAAGTAAGTGTGTGCATATATGTATCAGCATCTGATTTACTTTTCTTGTCAGTCTTGCTTATAAGCTTTCTTTTTGTTCAGGTGTTCTAGTTATCAGAATATTGAGTATCTTCTTTGGATTCTTAGTTACATTTCTAGAGTGTACTGCTCAGCTGCTTGGCTACATTCTAATGAAGTAACATATGAATATACATAATAACTTACATATTAGTTAACAATGCATAATTCTGGAGTTGCTATGTAATGGGAAGTGCTTGTCTATTCAAAGGCATTTAGATACTGAAACACAGCGGTAAATTCCTACTGAAATTTTAAAATCTGCGAGTGAATAACAGGTAATAAACTGGTAGATTTCAAGAGGACTTAAAGGTCAACTTCGGTTTGTTGAAAGTTATGCTAGGCAGCTCTATGGTTTTACCCTCTGAAAACATGATTCTGGATCAGTTTCAGACATGTTCATTAAAATATTTAAAGAATTCAGTTCTAGTTACAAGTTAGTCATTTGAATTAGCAGATTGTGGAATGAGGTATGCTTATACAGTCAGTTTTGCCATTTGTGATCCTGTGAGTATGGAACGAACTGGGTCCTATGGAATAATACATAATATGTCATAATATAAGATTACACATACAGAATTAATATCATGAGGGCATTTGCAAATTTAAGTTTTTCTGACTATTAAAACTTGATGTAATTTAGAAGAATGCATAATATTGCTACTTTGTACGTAGCTTTCTAGTTGTTGGGTTTTTTTAAATAAAGTTTGTAGAAATGAGTTATTGTATAATTAAAGCAAGTTCTCTGTGCGTTGTTATCAGAGTTTCAATGCCTTACCTTTTACCTGTGAAAAATTACTCAACACGTGAGTAGGTTAGAAGCGGTGATTGGAGGGGGGAAACTGTACAATCTAGTCTTTGCCTCTTTACCCCTCCAAGTGAAATCTCTTGTGAGAAGGAATTAGCTGGTGAGATGTGTCTGCAGTCTTAAGGCAGAAAATTATAAGAAAAGTGGGGAGTTATGTCTGGACTCTTTTAGGTAGTAACTACTTCAGGAACATGTCTGCTGAGGTTTAAGATCAGGTACCGTGGTTTTGACTGTTCAAGAACTGTAAACAACTGCTACAAACTGTTCTAGGGATGTATTTGCCTTCCATTGCTCTGGAAATGTCAGCCTGACCTTAGAATAGTTTTGTGTTGTTCTTGTAAATACAACACATGTCTGCAAACATATTTCTGATAAATGTAAATGAAAGTATGAAACAATAGAGTTTTTTACAATTGTTATCAGCATAAAAGCCAAACGTTTGTCCAGGGAATTTCTCAGTATAAGCATATTTGTCCTGCTG
>NW_009700863.1:3415-28413 GCF_000703405.1 Apaloderma vittatum
TACCAAATGCTTCTCACTCCCTCCACCCCTGCTTCCTCTCCACACCTCCTCTCCCCTCTTCATCCTCCTTCTTCCTCTCAAAAAAAGCACCCCAGGAAAAAGCTATGACCTTCAAAAGATAGGCAGCTAGTAGGAAGACCTCAGTAATGAAGAAATGAAAGTGTGCTGTTATTTACATTTTCTCTTGAATGTCTACAGAAAATGGAGTGACTACAGATACTGTGGTAGAATTATAGCTTTAAAAAAGGCATTTTCTTTTTTTGTGGGTGAAGAAATGTATGTTTTTCTTTTTAAAAAGGTCTTTAAAACAGTGTAATGATTGTCATGTGTTGCCTTATCTGGTTGAGAGGTGTCCCTTCCCATGACAGGGAGATTGGATTAAATGATCTCTAAGGTCCCTTCCAGCCCAGGCCATTCTATGATTTTATAAAGTACAAGACGGTGACTCTAGAGTATTGTATGTATTTTGTGAATTCTGCCTTAATTTAAATTGTTAATTTCTGATAAGTTGAAACTGCTTGCAAAGACAGTTTTTTTAGATCATCTACAGCCTGTGCTTTTATTAAACAATACTGAAATGTGATTGTTTCTGCAAATGTTCTATCTCATTGATTATCTATTCATATTGAAGCTTATTTCCACAATATTTTAATGGAGTTTACTCTTTCGGGGGCAGCAGGTTGTTCGTTAGGAGAGAGAAAGGAGTGGGATTCAGAACACTTTGAATTTTATTTCTGAGAACACTTTTTACTTACTATCATTTCTTCCTCTGCCTCACTTGTAAGTTATTTATATTTATTTATTATTTTTGGTTATTTTTATTCTGTTAATATATGGAGATAGAAGTCAGGATTTAAAAAATGCTCACTTTACCTGTGCAATTAGTATTGTTGAATTTACTGGTTTATTTACCTAGAATGGCAGATGGAATTTTGTGATTATACCACATTCATTGTATGTTTAAATTGGTGCTGCAAACTGGGATTTTGTCTTTAGATCCCATCCATTATAGGGTTAGATTAATATGGCATTGAGAGAGTGAAATTGAAAATCGATTGACTGCTTTTACATTTTAATTTTATGTTTTATGTGAATCTGTCTTTCTGCATCTGAGAGGTACATAAATAACAAAGTGCGTATATATGGTAGTAAAAATTGTGGTAACAAGTCACTTGAAATTTAATATAATTAGATAAATCATTCAGTGAAATCTTACTGTATATATCATTTTGCATGGACAGAGAATGTGAGTTTTAAGTTTGTGGTCATCGCATTTCTCCTGCATTGACACTAAAATGTGAGCTAAGTTAGATTTGTCATGTCTTTTACATTGTTGAGCAATCTAGTCAATACTTAATGCTTCAGATATACATTCTTCATGTTAGAAGCCACTGTGAGCTTTATGTTGTCAGAAGAAAGATTTTAGTATACTATTACTCTTTGGCTGCGTTTGGAAAGCATTGGTGCGTTGAATGGATACATTGCAATTATTTGTCTCTTTTAAGTGAAGAAATTTAATTGGAAGTTATCAGTCTGGAAATAAAGTCATGTAAATTCCAGTAGCATATCACGTTAGTGATACACACAGGTGATTGTTTCTAGCAGTGGTCAGTGATACAAGCTTCAAAGAAAATATATGAGAAGCTTTGAATGGGCTCTAGAAAAGCTTTCCTGTAAGTACAGCTGTGTTCTAATCCTATCTTTTGGAATTTGGTCATGCCTTGAGCCAAAAATATTAGCCTACCATTGCAACATGAAAGAAAATCCCTGTTGTTACTGTTAACCCTTGATGTTTGTGCAGGTGTCCTGTTTTTCTCTTTGGAACTAAACATATGCTGTGTTCTAGTAAATTAGATGGTAAGCTATGTGTGATTGATTATCTGAAGTGGAAGCATTCTGTCCTCTTAAACTCATTGCCTTTAAATTTCATGATGAATTTACAAATACAAGAAAATAGATTTCCCAGTTTATCATAATAGTTTTATATGTTACTGTCATGTTTCCTCTTGCTAGTGTTTTGTGTAGAGTCCCAGATTTTTCAGAAGTTTTTACAGGCCTCTGATTACTGATAATCTTTCTCTGAATACCCATTATTTCTGCTCTATCCTTTTTTTAGATAGGGGGACCAGAACTGAATACAGTTTTTCAGGTGAGGGCAAACCATTTGTTAATGTAATGAATTTTATTTCTGGTGTTATTTTGCATCACATTATTCATGCATCCTGATATTTGTTTCTTTTTTGACCACCATTGCAAACCAACTAATAGTATGCCTATGTGTGGGAGGGGAAAAATGATTTTTGTATGTGGATGAGGCACTTAACAGTTAGACATGTATACCTGTGCACTGAGGAAGGGAGTTACAAGGTAGGAGATAAAAGACGCAGGACAACAATTTGAAAGCAAGACTTAACCTGGAAATTGTTTTCAGAGATTTTTGTATGGATAGTTTGTTGGAAATACTTAATCCTGCCAAAAAGGGATTGGGGAAGGGAATGCTTTTTATTTTTCAGGAAAATCTAAACCACCTAAACTATTGCTGTTGGATAGGGGTTTTTTTCTTAACCTTTTCCACTTTTTCAAACTAGTTGTAATAGAGATGAAAGACTAATTTCCCATTTTCGTGCAGTGATGCGTTACATAACCTAAAGTAAGACCAACTTTATGTACTGGGTTCTTTATTATCTCAAGACAAGTTGTGTTTTCATGCTGTAGTTCTGTTTTTTTCTCTGCAGTTTCTTTTCATTCCCCTGATATCTGAATTTTCATGAACTTTTTTTTAATAGGCTCAGAGAGCAAGAAAGAAAAGAAGCAGAAGAAGCTAGTCAAAAGGAAATGGAAGAATGGGAAAAGGCACTTTTAGCTCAAGCAGCACCTACAAGGATGGAGACAATGTGGGAGATTCCAGCTATTGGTCATTTTCTTTGTCTAGCACAACAGATCTTAAATTTACCTGAAATAGTATTTTATGAATTGGAACGTTGTCTTCTCATGCCTCAGTGTAATGCTTTTTTATCTAAAATAATGACTTCTTTGTTAAGTCCTCCTCATCGCAGATCTACTTTACATCGGAGACCTACGCTTTCTTACAGGAGTTGGGAAGCAGCACTCAGACAGAAAGTACGACACTGGTATACTGTTGTAGGGCAGGCTGACAATCCTGACAGCTCTGCAGAAAAGCTTGGGTTGTGTCCCCAGTTCTTCAAAGTCCTTGGAGAAGTTAATCCCTTGGAGGAAAAACCATTTCATGAGCTACCATTCAACCAAAAAGTGTGGCTGCTGAAAGGTCTCTGTGATTTTGTATATGAAACACAAAAGGATGTTCAGGATGCAGTGCTAGGTCAGCCTATCCATGAATGCAGAGAAGTAATTCTTGGTTATGACTACTTGGAGAATGCGTATGTTCATTTTCCACAGTTCTGTGGTGCAGATGTTCGGATTTACAAACAGAAACCTTTTCAGGCTCCTGAATTCCCATGTTCTCCCATCAAAGTTAAAAAAATGTCACGTAGTAAAATGGAAAAAGTAAAATATGAATATATAAGCAAAAGCAATGGGGAGGTCAGTTCTGGCGGTAGAGATCTGGTACATCATTCCAAGACAGAAGTAGAGAAAAGTATGGATGCCATTGTTACTGATTCAGAAAAAACAACACATTTAGGTAGCTTTAGAGTCACTACAGAGAACATTAAGGTTAACTGTGAAATCAAGACCTCGGGAGTCTGTGACATCAAAAAACCTGATTGCTGTAAAGAGAACTTGAGGAGTTTGTTTAGATCAGGAGAGGTTGGTATGACTGGTCATCCTGCTTCAGGAGAAATAAGGGCTGTGGAGAATGGACAAGGTTGTGCTGAAACGACCGGAGTAAAAGGTGACATCAGTCCATTCAAGGAGAATGCACTGAAAGCTTGCCAAGTGCGTGTCAATGGCATTCATAGTGACAACCAAGACATAAGCTACCATGAATCTGCTAAAGATAGAATGCTAGATAACTCGCTGCCAAATAATCAGAAACTAAATAAGTTGCGGGCAAAGAAGAAGAAAAAGAAAAAAAAGAAGTTGAAGGATATTCTAAATGAAAACCTGCAGAGAAAACTTGATGACTTGCAAAGAAAGCGTGAGATTCATCTTCATCCTTTCAAATCTTATAAATCTGAGATCCAGAACAAGTTGTTTATAATTAAAAAGAAAGCAAAGCACAAGAAGCACAAGTCTGGTAAGTTGACATTTTTACCTGTAGTAAAAATTAGGAAGATACTTATTTATTTTTCCTGGATTTTCTTCACTGATTATTCTACATTATATTTTGTGAAATAGGACTGCCTTGTTGTATTAAACTTTTCTGTTGATGTTAGTGTGACAGTTTCCTATTCAATAACACAAGCATTTAAACAGGCTTGTCAGCTTACACTCTGCTAATGAATCATGGTTTAGTATCTTAGAGAACACAATTCTTTGGAAGAGGGTGTTACAAAAATATTTAGGATAATAACTCTGATTGGTTAGCATCAGAGAGTTTAGCTTTAAGTTATTTTATGCTGTCTTATGTCATATTAATTGTGAAAACGCTTCTTCCCTTTCTGAAAATAGTACTTAATACAAATTGCAAAGAAATACTGGATTTCAGCTGAAAAGCAGAGATCCGCCACCAAAAATCTTTGTAACAAAATGCCTTCTAAGAGGTAAGAGAATTCAGAGATCTTGTACCAATGCATTTTAGCTAAAAGTTGAGTAGTTTAAAGTTAAGAAAACAAGTAAGGTTTGGATGCCAAACATTTGTTCAAAATTTGTGCAGAATATCAAAGAACTGTCTTACCACATAAATTAAGAACTCCTCCCTCTAAAAAACTGCAATACTTGCATGCAAACATAAATTTTAAGAGTTGCAGTTGAAGTTTATATACGTAGTATTCAGCAAAAATAATGTATTTTATATTCACTTTTGTGACCATTAGCTGTCCAAATATATTACTGTTTTCATTCTTCTTAACACCAAACAACTACAAAATTAATAATAACCTAAACTACAAATAAGGGCTCTTCAATTTTTTTTCCCAATAATTCTCTGAATTGGGTACCAGGTTTCCTTTATTTTTCTGTGAAAGTATTTAAACTAGGTTGCTATCTTCATTGTAGCTCTCATCTTACAACACATACTTAAAAATCTTTCTATGAATTAAGCAATGCTCATGGAATAGCACGTGTCATTTTTAAATAGATTATTGTTTTGAAAGACAACTCGTAGCAAAACAGGTTGAGAATATTTGAAAGTAGCTGCTGAAATTAATTGATAGAGATGATTACTGTGAAAAATATTTTTCTCACATGTCATAAAAATAACAAAATTTTTAAAAACTTGTCATTTGCCTCCATCTTGATGCTTGATATACTTAATAGAATAGTAGCAGAATTTTTTTGTAGTTACAAATTGTCTTTTGTTTTTAAAGATGGAAAGAGACAAATTTTGAAGTGCTGTTAGAAGAACTGTAAATACTGGCATGTGAGTTTAAATTTTATAAAGAAATGCATCGTGAACAGCTATAACAGAATGATTGTGTTTATAATGGAAATATATAATCTCAGTGAAAATTTGCGCTTTTTAAATTCCTAATCTTTAGTCTGTAATGTTGAAGAGTTTTTGATCTTGAGTAGATCTCAAACTAAATTCTGCACCATTAGTGGAAACTAGTTCTTGCTGTGGTATGCTTAATCACAATATCTAAATACAGGCAGTTTTTGCAGTTAAAAATTCCAGTCTTTTAATTGACATAGTGGAAATTAAACTCATTAATAAAACACTAATCAAGAGAGCACTTTCTTCAGTCAGTTTCTTCTACAGTTTCTTGTATCTTGCATATGATGTGCGGATGCTAAAGTGAAAACAGAAATGTTTCTTTCATTGCCCCAGTTACCTTACATATACTGACCTCTATAGCTATTATGTGATCTCTGTGTCTTGCACTAATTTTTTTTTTTTTTATTATTTTTCTGAAGTGGCAAAAAAAGTTTGGGTTTTCTACTATCTTAATACCAATGCTCATGAATATCTGATACGGGATTATAATAGAGATTATTTATCCAATTATCATCCTTTGTGCTTTATGCTGAGCATAAATACATTGGACTGTATTTTAGGACCCAAATATGTTTCAGAAGCTTATTGTAAAACAAGCTAGTGTTCCATACCACTACAAACATGAGAACTAAACCAGTTTTTCTCTTGGTTTTAATTTGCAGTTTTACATGACCGAGTAGTAAATTCAGCAATAGAATCATAGAATGTTTTATGGTGGAGGGGACCTTTAAAGGTCATCTAATCCAACCACCCTGCAGTGAGCAGATGCATCTTTAACGACATCATGTTACTCAGAGTCCCCTCTAGCCAGGAATGGGGCTTCTACCACCTCTTTGGACAACCTGTTCCAGTGTTTCAGCACCCTCATTGTGAAAAATTTCTTCTGTGTATCTAGTCTAAATCTGCCCTCTGTTCGTTTAAAATCATTACCCCTTCTTCTATTGCTATAGGCCCTGCTAAAAATTCTGTCCTCATCTGTCCTATAATGCCCACTTGAAAGGCCCCAGTAAAGTCTCCCAGGAGCCTTCTCTTCTCCAGGCTGAAAAACCTCAGATCTCTTGGCCTATCCTCAGAGGTATTCCATCATCCAAATCATTTTGGTGGCTCTCCTGGACCCGCTCCAACACATCCATGTCTTTCTTGTGCTGAGGACTCCAGAACTAAGTGCAGTACTGCAAGTGGGATCTCACAAAAGCAGAGTAGAGGGGCAGAATCACCTCCCTTGACCTGCTGGCCACACTTCTTTTTGCGCAGCCCAGGGTATGGTTGGCCTTCTGGGCTGAGAGTACGGGTTTCTGGCTCATATTCAGGTTTTCAGCCACCAGCACCCATAAGTCCTTCTCCACAGGGCTGCTCCCTATTACATCATCCACCAACCTGTACTGATAATGAGGATTGCCACAACCCAGGACTTTGCATTTGGCCTTGTTGAACCACGTGAGGTTCATGTGGGACTACTACTTGTGCTTGTCGTGGTCCCTCTGGATGGCATTCTGTCTCTCAGGCATGTGAACTGCACCACTCAGCTTGCTGTCATCTGCAAACTTGCTGGAGGTGTACTCAGTCTCACTATGTCATTGATGAAGGTGATCGATAGCACTGATCCCAGTACAGACCCCTGAGGGACACCACTTGTCAATGATCTCCATCAGGACTTTGAGCCATTGACCACTACCCTCTGGATGCAACCATACAACAAATTCCTCATCCACCAAACAGCCCACTCATCAAATCAGTAGCTCTCTAATTTAGAGAAGAATGTTGTGGGGGACCATGTCAAAGGCCTACAGAAGTCCAGATAGATGACATCCATTGCTCTTCCCTTGTCCACTGATGTAGTCATTCCATTGTAGAACTTTAGCACTAGAGTGGTCAGGCAGGACTTGCTCTTGAAAAAACGATGCTGGCTGTCTCAAATCACCTCCATGTCCTCCAGGTGCTTTAGCAGAGCTTCCAGGAGGATCTGTTCAATGATCTTCCCAGGAACAGAGGTGAGGCTGACAGGTCAGTAGCTTCCAGGGTCCTTCTTTCTAGCGTTCCCCCTCCGTCCCCTTTTTCCAGTCATGAGGGACTTCACCTGAGGAATGGCTTGGCAACTATATCAGCCAATTCCTTAGGATTCTGGGATGTATCTCATCAGATCCCATAGACTTATGTATCTTCAGGTTCCTCAGGTGGTCACAAACCTGTGCATCTCCTACAGTGGGAGTTATTTTGCTTCCCTGGTTCACATATTGCAGTCCATGGACTTTGAGAGATGTGGGAAGAGGTTGCCAGTAAAGACTGAGGCAAAAACATTGTTGAGTACCTCAGCCTTTTGGTCTATTGTTACTAGCTTCCCCGTCTTGCTCACTGTAGGGGGGTACCCTTTCTCTGAGCTGCCTCTTCTGACTGATACACCAGTAGAAGTCCTCTTGTTATTCTTTATGTCCCTTGCCAAGTTCAGCTCCAGCTGCGCCTTGGACTTCTTGACCTTATCCCTACACAACTGGGCAGTGTCCCTATACTCTTCCCAGGACACCTGTCCCTGCATCCACTGCCTGTGCAGTTCCTTCTGGCCCTTCAGTTTGACCAGCAGGTCCTGACTCAACCAGGCTGGTCTTCTGCCGTTCTTGCCTGATTTCTTGCACCTGGGGATTGAGAGCTTTTGCACTCTGTGGAGAGCATCCTTAAATGCCATGTTCCTCTGTTTTTCCAATTCCATATTCTGTCATAAAGAGCTTAACGTTATCAGAGGTAATCTAATATAGAAAATAATTAGTGCATAATTTTGTTAAGCATATGTACCTGTAGCTGTAGACCAGTACCAGATGCCATTAGTCATTTGAACTTGGCTTTTAGTTATACATATTTTCCTTATGAGAGAATACTGCAAATGTAGTATTACTTTCTTTCATTGTCAGTTTCAGACAAGGAGATGTGTCAATGCAGGTGGAGATCCGGAAAAGAGTAACTAGGTTTTCTGTTTGCACAGTTTTACAACTCTTGACTACACATGGAGAGATGATGTGTGTCTATTCAGTGAGAGTAGAAGTTTTTACTTTTCCTGTGTGTCTAACTACCTGATCTGCTGGATGTGATAGTCGAAGTTACACTGAGGTGATGTATTTGTTTCCATTCAGATGGGGGGGCATAAAACATTCTTTTTCATCTGCAGGTGACAGGCATTGCTATGAAGGACCCTGTTTCTTTTGCTAGTCTGTTACCCGTTATCTCTTAGTAAGTTGAGGCATTTCCCTTCATATTCTGACTGCTTCTTCCTTGCAAATTTTTATCTTGCTGGAGAAAATTTTTCTAAAGTGTTACAGTATTATGAGAAAGAGCTTTTCTTTCTGTACTTGTTAAGTGTTCATTAGTCTTGTAGCCATTAGGCTGAAATGGATTGGATTGAATTAATAGTAAGGCCTTCCTGTTTTGTAATGTTTCGTAATGATTAAGGCTAAGTAGTATTTCTCAAAGCTCTTCTGAAATATTGTCTTCTGTTTAAAGATATCCTTACAATGTAGAACAGAGAGAGGTACTTGTAAAGCTTGTTCTAAATTCACAAAAAATGCCTGTTTTAAATTATCATATCCATAATCATTCTTTACATGATTCTTTAAAAGTACAAGAGGTAAAGAGAGCATCAGGAATCTAGAAGTGAGTACCTCTTTTTCTTTTTTCTTTTTTTGACAAGGTGATTTTTTTTTTCCCTGATACTGGTTCTCTAAGGCAGCTAAATATAACTCTGAGTTGCGGTTCATGTTTTTATTGTTGTGAATTGCATATTGTGGACTTACTGTAGCAGTGCTACTCAAGAGACACTGTTTATGAATACAGACTGGTTGTGGAAGGTTTTTTTAGCTGAAAATTTCACATAATTGTGAGCAAAACCTACTGTAGTACACAGCCGTGTCTTGAGCATTGCCGTAGTTATGAGATTTTCTTACAAGTTATGAAAAGGAAGATGTAACTATTTTATTGAATCTGTCTTTGAAAGAAGGTAGTGGTTATTACTGTGACAGTGTTCTGTGCCAATATTATTGACAGCATGGTACTGAATATAGTGGAAAGACAGAGTAGATCTATAATGCTACACATTCACTCAAAATGACAGTGACAGTGGCTTGTTGGATCTGGTCTAAGAAGGCTAAGGGACAGACACTGCCTGAAATAACTGTGATGTGCCTGAAGCAGAGGTTGTAGTAAGGTAATTTTAATCTCTCTTACTCCCTTTGGTGCAGAAAACAGTAGTATAGCACACAGCTTTAGAAGAACCTTGATGTAAATTCTGTACTCTTCACAGGAGTCCACCTGCTTCAAGTCTGTTTCACAGTATATTTTATTTGTTTAGAGTACCCATTTTGTTGTGTCTGTGAAATCAAGCATTGCTTGAGTGTGATGAGATTAACTTAATTAACTTAATGGCCTGGAAGTAGTTTTCTGGGGACTGGTGTCCTGTCCCTGGGAGTTTAATCTTCAGTTTTGTCTTCAGAGCTGTAAAAACTTTGTTTTCTGTCCTCTAGATCTGGAACAGCCTGTTAACGGTGTTGAAAGTGTTAAAACTTTCTACCAAGTTGTAACAATGTACTCAATGCATTATGCTGAAGTGTCTTTATCTTCAGAAACTTTGAAGGTTTTTACATGCTTCACTGTAAATCAACATTATTAATGCACTTGTTCAGATGTGCTTTGCTGTTTTGACTGTGTAAAAGAATATGTTTGTGTCAGTGTAGAAGCTTCAGAAAAGTATAGTAATGCTTCATTTTCCAGATTATTGCACATTATATTTTCTAATAGAGGAGCTGTTGGGAGCACAGTAGAAGGTTAGGAAAATAAAGAGAAAGCAGGAAATGCTCAGTAGTTGCCAAATCTTTGAAAGGCATGAAACGTGTCTTACAAATTTGTGAACAGGAAAATACAGAGACAGTTTTTCAGTTTGAGAACAGTCTAGCTGCTGCTAGAAAGTTAGGAGAAAACAGGAATTCTTGCAGTTGGAAGGGGCTAATTTGGTAGTATTTGCCATGGTAAAACAAAGTTGAGTTAGTATTTGACATCAAAAACATCCCTTTTCCCGTCTGGAGGATTGAGGCTCTGCTACATATGCAGCACAAAATTGCATTCTAATTAAAATTTATTATTAAAATGATTTCTTACTGAAAATTTCTCTGTGCTGTTACTCTATAATTTGAAGCACAGATTAACGTTACTTTTGTTCTTGAGGGAGGAGCCAGGAGGACTCAAATACTGTATAGTTAATAACAAAAAGTTTTATTAGATCTGTAAAACATTCCTGTTTGCAAATCAAAAATTACTTATGATATCTTATAAATGGCTCATACTGTCCTTGCTGCAGTAATTTACAAAAGTCAAGAACATTTCTGTGACTTATTTGTCTACATTTCTATGTCCCTAAAATAGGTCTAGAAAAGGTCTAAAATATTGTTATTTGTTTATTCCTCATTCTTCACCCTCAGCTGGCAAGTTCAGCTTGAAATGGCTTCTGTTTTAGTTGCATCTAATCTCCCCAGTGGGTTTTTTGGATGCTCATAAATAGTGTCCAGGCCCTGTTGTTTTATTTTACTTTGTTAATTGACTATGCATCTATTTAGTGATAACATCTGTGGAATCTGTTTTGCCTTGAAAGAAAAACCTGTGGCAGCCAGACATCTTCTGGATCTGCTGAACTTAAATAACGTCTAAGAATTTCCTCAGAGCTTGCTGAGGTGCTCCTAGCTAGTAAACTCTTGATTTCCAATGAATATTGTAACAGAAGTGTTCCAGCAGTGGTGGTGCTTAAACAGAATAAATGTGAAAGATTTGTAGATCTGAATTTGTTTTTTACTTTCAGCAATGAGTTTGTTTAACAAATTGCTCATTACAGATACATAGAAGGAAAATTGATCAAAAAAAAGCTCTTAACCATCAGTTGAAATTATTAAATAAACCAGTCTCTTAGAATTGAGATTAAAGCAGCAGATGATAATTCAAAATAGAGCTAATTCAGGAAAGTCGTATTTCTTCCATTCCACCTATTGTGATCATCATTAGCATTAAAAATTAAAAAGTATTACTGTAAAAATTGTTCACGTTTGAATTTTTTCACTCATTTATTTTGCTTCGGTTTTGTTTTGTTATGTAAAGTACCATCTTTGCTCTGAGACCCAGTCGTACCTGAAACCTGGAATACACTGTTTCAAGTAGTACAAAGGTTTCAGTGGTTTCTGGTATGATTATTCACTTACTTTGAAATTAGCTTTTCTCAGAATAACATTTATTTCACATTTGCTTTAGTGTTTTCACTAATATCTGTTACCGGCATATGCTAATACTCAATCTACAAGTTTCCATCACCATCATCTTTCAAGCACTAAACACTGACTGAATAGACAGGGCAGTATCACAGACCCTCAGAATTATTGAAGTTGGAAGGAACCTCATCTAGTCCAACCCCTCTGTTAAAGCAGGATTGCTCAGAGCATATCACACAGGAAAGCATCCAAGTGGGTTTTGGAACTGTCCAGAGGAGGAGACTCTACAGCCTCCCTGGGCTGCCTGTTCCAGTGCTCCATCACCCTCACAGTAAAGAAGTTCTTCCTCAAATTTACCTGAAACTTCCTGTATTCCAGCTTGTGGCCATTGCCCCTTGTCCTGTCATTGGGCACTACTGAAGAGTCTGGCTCCGTCCTCCCTGCACTCACCCTTTTATAGACATTGATGAGGTCTCCTCTCAGCCTTCCCTTCTCCAGACTAAATAGCCCCAGCTCTCTCAACTTTCCCTCACAACGGATGCTGGAGTCCTCCAGTCATCTTCATTGCCCTTCTCTGGACTCTCTCCAGTTTTTTCCTGTCTCTTGAACTGGGGAGACCAGAACTGAACACAGTATTCCAGATGTGGTCTCACCAGGAGGATGAGGGGGAGGATGACCTCCCTTGACCTACTGGTCACACTCTTCTTTATGCATGCCGGGACACCATTGGCCTTCTTGGCCACAAGGGCACATTGCTGGCTCATGGCTAACTTACTGTCTACCAGGACGCCAAGATCCTTCTTCTCAGGGCTACTTTCCAGCAGGGCTGTCCCTGACCTATACTGATGTATGGGGTTGTTCTTCCTCAGGTTCAGGACCCTACATTTGCCCTTCTTTAATCTCATTAGGTTCCTCTCTGCCCAGCACTCCAGCCTGTACCCAGATTAATGTTTCTTGTGTCTGCTTAATACAGTTTTCAGCTTTTTTGGCAGATGAGTAAGGGCTTGCTCAAGTAAGTTTTACTGTGGAAAACCTATATTTTACTGCATTCTTGCTGCAGGATTCAGAAAAAGCATTGGTGCAATAGTTAAAATGTTACACAACTGCACTGTCCTTTACTGCAGATTGCATGCATTTTGACAGTGTTCTTGTTTTAATTTAATTCTGAAGTGGTTTGTTTCAGCAGGGGAAGTCAGGAAATGGGCTAGTTCAGCTTCTGGGCTCTGATACCAGCAGCTCCGTGTATACGTTGGTAACATGTTATTGGAGATGAATGTTACCTCAGATCAATAGTTTTGGTTTATATACTCAAAGAATCATTGTAGTTTGTTTGAAGAATAAAATGATTGTGTATTTTTCTTTGTGGTCTGGTAGAGAATGAAAAGGCGTCTTAGGTGTTCCACAGTCCCAGTTTGTCCACTGAACCGTGGAAGTGCTCTTGCCTTGGATGTCTGTAGGTGTCCCCTCCCTAATCTCAGGAATGATTTGGCTCTCTGTCAATATTGGATGTGATATAAAAAGAGTTCCTCTTCTCCTGCAGCAATGGAGGGGAAAGTAGAGGATAGTTACAACTTCTATCCAATGTAAGATGTCTCATGGTCTCTTCGCCTCTGAACCGCAACCCAGCTGAGATGTGGAGCCAGTTAGAAAAGGCAATGTGGAGACATAATTAGTAGTTGTAGCGCAGTGAAATCATGTTAGTGGGTGAATGTAAGATTACACAAGAATAATATAGGCTGACATTTCCTGGCTTTGGAACAGTTCCATTTGCGGCAAAGTAGATATTTTTTAAGTATAGTTTTGATGTGTATATATTTGAATACAAAACAGAGGGGGTTTCTGTTCAGTACTGTTATTTTGCAGTTTTGGCAAAAGGAAATAAAGCTCCTTTCTGCCTCCCTCCACCCCCTGTCAGGAAGTGTTGGTGATATTTGAAATTGAAGTTAATGTCAAAAAGAAATAAAGCTTTATTTCTTATTACAAATGTTGCACTATAGTGGAAACAGGAATAAGTCAGTATTTTATTTTTCAATATCAATAAAACGTTTATCAAATATTTGTCCAAGTTAGTATTTCTGTACTCCGCAAAAAATAATTTAGTGTTGTAGCTGTTGCGGATAGGGAGGCCAGTGTTAGTACCTTAAGATGATAGGCCTAACCACAGCTTTTATGTAGTTGCAGCTGTTGAAGGAGAAAGCCTCCTCAGGTATTTCAAGATCGTCATTTTCTTTGGACATCTTGTTTCAGTTTAGAAGGCTCTTAATTTGTTTTGATGGAGAGTTTTTGTTGTTTCATCCTTACATAATTAGGGAGAAGTATAAAGAAATTGATTGGGTGAAAGCATTATCTAATTTATCTTCCTTCTATGCAGTGCAGTCCCAAGTTACTCATTCTTATGTATTTGTTACTAATGTATCTGTACTGTGAAAGGCAGAACTCTGGAAACCTAGTCAGAGAACCCTAGAAACCTGAGGGTCACCTAGTCTAATTTCTTGTTTGAAGCAAGACTGTCAAAAATACCATGTCAGGTCAGCTGTGACTTGGAGATCTCTACTGAGCCACAGTTCCCTCTCCCCGCTTCAGGAATGTTTGTACTGAAATTACTTATTATTTTTGTATAGAACTCTTGTTAAGTGGCTTATAAATTATGGCTAGTAAAAGCTGGGCACTGAGAGGTTGGAAGCAAGCAGGGTATATTCCGTTGGAATAGGTGACCAATTGAGATAATTGATGCATGTGACCTTACTTAGTAGAAATATTTTTTTCTTTGTTATTTCTTAAATGTGTTTTCTAACTGTGATTGCTTTCATACAACAATTAAATATATTTGTAAATTGAGTATACTCTGAAATGTACAATGTGTTGTAATTCAAAATGTGTCTGGCTGCTGTTGGAAACGTTATTTCATCTGCTGGTATAAGTGCCATTTTAAATAGTGTTTTTATATACGATTATAGGCAAAGGAGCTCTAGTAGACCTCAGTGGAATGATTTGAGAAGCTGCCACTCCCAGTTGATGCCTGTTCAACTGCTTAGTGATTTTACCCTCCATACATAACCTGTGCCCACTTCAGCCTGGCAACTGAAGCTAAGTGACTGCGCTGCAGAAACATTCCTGTGGTTATGCTACATGCAACAGGGCCAGTAGCAGGTAGCTGGTAGGAGCTGGCATCCCTTACTGCTGTTGTTTTGGCTGAATGTGTCAGCTTGTCGTCTAAGAATCTAAACTAGTAGATCTCAATGGATTTTTATTGTGGAAATCTGATCCTTGGTTAATTTTATCCAAAGATTTTTCCACTTTAAAGGTAAGTGAATTGGAATATGTTTTACGTACTAAAGTCAATTTGGAAACTGGACACAGGTGCAGCCGCATTGTTTCAAGAATACTAAATAAATTTTCCTTTATAGTATTTGTAGGTTTTTTCTCTGAATGTTAAAAAAAATTTCTTTTCAAACTTGGCAAATGGGAAACATCATTTTTGGAAAATGAGACAAAACTTTTAAAAAAAAAAAAGAGTGTTTTCAAAGACTTTTTTCCTTGGTTCCCTTTATGCAGAAGATAAGGGTCATCTTCCTTGTGCTTCTTATCCAGTGTTTGTAATTGTTCTGACTGTTACCCGTATCTTCCCTACTGGATGTTTTTCACATGCTGCTGTGAAGAAAGAAATATTTACTTTCCCGTTTTGGTAGTTAATTACAATTCTTACTGACAATTTTTCCTTTTTTTTTCAGAAGGCAATACCAGGGGAAAGAGAGTGTATTTCTGTTATTTTTTGAGGTACACGGCTTCATACAGCATCTGATGCTGAAAATATTCAAGTAAATATTTGCTGAAAAGTATGTTGAAAATACAGAAATAAAATAAAACTTTTGTTTGTCTAATTTGAGCTAAAACAGAACCAGTTCTGTTCAAGTCTCTCCTAAGAGGCTGCACTTTCTGAAGTCAGCAGCTCGTTTTTGCAGACAGTGTGTGCTATGGGAAGTGATAAGACACCTGATGTTTACAGTTACTGCCAGAGTTGGTTTGCCAAAAGGCTCCTGCTTATACTTATTCCTGTAGTGACCAAGGTCACCCTCATGCTGGGGGTGCTGGGAAGAAAAAGGATCTCAAGGTAGTACAAACATCGCAGCTCTGGTGAGGTGCTGATGGAACAGGTGACCCAAACCTAACCATCAAAATTATTCCATTCCATATATATCATATTCAGTATAAAACTGAGGGATCGCAGGGATTAAGCCCCCTTCTTCAGTGGCCAGTGTCTGAGGAGGACTTGGTCTTTTATTCTTCCTTCAGTCCTTATCTGTGAGTTCCTGAACACGGTTCCCCTTTCCTACTGAGTTCAGTCTGGGACTTTTCCAGTGCCAGCTGCTCTGTAGCATCAGTGGTGATTGCTGTTGGTGGGTTGGGTTAGGTTCTGGTTTATTATTTGTGTATTTCATAATTTTCTTATTAGCACTATTATTGTTTCATTAAAGCTGTTTTAGGTTACCAGTCTCTAAGTCTCTCTGCCTTATACCCTTTTCCCTTCCAGTTTGGGGAAGCACTGTTCTCAGTAGTAGCAATTACGCTTTCAGTGCAGATGGATTCATAAACATGTAACAAAAATGCTGACTTTTTTCCCCATTGTCAGAACATTTGGGTCGTTCTAATAAGCGTGTTTCTCTGTTTTATCACTTGTTCTGCAATGCTAAATATATGAGTGTTTATGTTTGGTAGCTGTGGGCTCTTGAAATTTCATTATGTGTTCAGTATGTGGAGTTTCAAATATTGGTTGATTTACTGATTTTTATATAGTTTCATTTTTATGTGGAGTTTCAAATATAGATCCTTAGAGACCTGTGCCCTGTCTCTTAAGTGTGTTTTATTTCAAATTCAGGTAAGATGTTCAGGAAACTCACAATGTAATAAACTGAAAATAGGATAGTGTAATAAACTGAAAATATACATGCCAAGGTATATAGAAATAGGTATATGTAAATGTACATACGCATTTGCACACACAAGCAACCATCCATTAGGAACAAACTAAATGCAGTTCCTGCCAATATTTTCATCAATATAAATATTAAATCTGCCTGTGTTATAACCACATGCCTGTAATAAATCTATCTGGCAATGAATTGCAATTGACAATGAATTGTGGGAGGTTTTTTTTGTTGTTTGTTATTTAAGGTTTTAGTTGTAGTTTAGAGCTCCTGAATGGGAGCACAGATGTAATCTTAGAATGTTGGTTTTGATCTGAATGAACAAAGTCAGAAGTGGGCTTGTTTCCATTTACCATAGGAATGTAGAAGCAACCATATTAAGAAACTCCTTTATTTTTACGTATATGGCTAGGTGATATAACTGCTTGATTTGAGAAATGTATGTGACTTGTGAACCCTGATACTATAGGCAGGAAAGCATTTGCCTTACTTTCAAGGGCGTTTTCAGTTACATCCATGTCTTCTATAGCATAGTTGGGTATGAAGTGATTGCTTTCTTCTAAAACATCAGGTTTTGCCACAGCCAGGAAAGCCAAATCAGTAATCTGATTTCATAGTTAACTTCAGAATGTTCATTTGAGGATTTCTAGATATTGCTTGTGATTTGAAGGGGGTTTTTTACTGTAAGATACATACGTCCCAGATGTGTCCCACTCTACTATGTGGTTCACTTTGGGGTGTCAGAGAACAAATCTTGCAGGTAAGATGCTATATTTCTTAATTTTTTGGCATAACTTATGGATTTCATTCCTTTTGGAACAAGGGTGTGAATGTTTCTTTTATTACTTAATTTTTTAGCTGGTATATTATGGGTGTTGAAGTGGGTTTGTTCTTTTTTCTTTATCTTTTTCTTTTCCTTCTCCCCTCCCCAAAAAGACTGCCCCACACAGATACTTGTTCAATGTTTGCTTTTGCTGAGTCTAGTACTGATTCATCATGTTTATGTGACTGTCAACTATCTGATAGTTATTGTTTAAATTTTGAGTCTATGTGTAATGGTTTTGTTAATGAAGCACAACAAACAGCATTATGAAGCTTTTCTCTTTTAATCTTACAAGGAAAAAAATCGGTAACTAAAAAAGCAATCACAAAGAAGAGGAAAGGTGTCACAAAGTCTACCATACCAGAATTTCAGGTAAATTATTTTAATTTTTGTCTTAAGCACTCGAAATCTGAATGTGTGTAAAGTGAGTCCTGTTGTTTCTGATAGAGACCATGGAAGTTCTAATCAGAGGTGAATTTCCTTCTTCTGGCTAAAACAGGTTTAGTCTGATCATGTTTTTGAAAGTACTTTTCACCTTTTCTTGGTGGAGAATGTTTTAGAATTTTTTATTACGTGCAGTTTAGTGTTTCACTGTATTGTTTAAGATCCCGGATAAATCTATTGTAGGACAAAATCCATGAAAAGTAGAAGTTGTTCGTGGAGTTTTTATGATAGATATAATTTTTTTGAATGAAATTACTTGGGGTTTATATGAGGTGTGACATTACGGTCCTTGAATTGAAATCTAGTTTGATTTACTAAAGGAATTAGAAAAATATATGCTCCTGTCATTATCCCGTTTGTAACTTTTACCCCTTACCTGCACGTGGCCTTTAGACCAGCACTAAGAAAAGAGTGCCAATTATGATAATGCGGCTTTATAGTATTGTAATAGAAGTGTTACAGTACTTTGGAGTTCTAAGTCACAGTTTGTGCATGGTGCCTGCTTCGCTTAAAGTTCTTCTTTAACTCTAAAGCATTATTTTTTTCAGAAAGCAATCCATGTTATTCTGAGCAATAGGTCTACGTTTAGTCATGACTATTCTGTAAAACACTCACACTGAACCAATTTATTCTGTGATGATGATATGTTTCAGGTGGAGCCAGTAGAATTTCTGGTGATGAAATTTGTTAGGAACAGTCAGTACTGAGAAAAGGCTGATGATTAAGTGTACATTGACTTTTGCCTATGTTCTAAAATGTATTGACTAAAATGTTTCCTAGCAACTGGAAAATACAGATACAATGTCTAAAAATTGTATTTTTCTCAGTACAGTAACTGCATGCCATGGATGTACATGGTTAAGTTAGAAATATTTTTTTACAGTGTTAAGCTACTGCATTTAAATAATCTATTTAAAACATTATCTAAAACTTATCCCAACTGCTTATCTAACCAAGGTAAAGTGTACACTTGCATACCTATCCAAGTGTAAAATTAACATTATTACATTTACCTGTATAAAATGTGACAAAATAATTCTGGCTGTTGTGATCAAACTAGGCTTTACATATGTTTTAGACTACTGTCAGATCAGTTAGTATTAGCAGTTTTATCTTATTAGGGAACTTTAAAAATAATTTAACCTGCCTTTTACAGGAGGACAGGCAGGACTAGTGTGACTGTCAGGAGTATTTGCAAATATTGAAACATTTATATATGGAATACTGCTAAGACTTTTACAGCCTAGTAATATATGTTTCAGGGTACTTTGCTCGTGGCCAAACTTAGTGAAATTATGTAATTATTTTTTAAAAATATTTAGTAAAACATCTGGAGTTTATACAGGCCCTGTGAGGTGTGCTAGAGAGGGTATAACCATGAGAATATTGCTGTTCTGTCTAAACATCAGTTATTTTGGAAACAAGGAAATGAAAATTTCTAGGACGTTTTATGTTTCTGCAACATAGAAATGTAAAAAACAACACCGCAAGCCAAAAAAGCCCCAAAACCTATAAAGTACTTTATTTCATAAGACTATCTCTTATTTAGATCCTTTACCTGAAAATCATAAGTTGACATTAAAGCTGAAAAAAAAGAATATTAATAAATTTTTTAGTATGTGCAGTGACCCGATGAATTATTAACCAAAAAAGGTAGGAGATTAAGTGTGATACTTAATCCTAACATTTATAATGCCATTTTTAAACAACCTTTCGAGGAAAGGTACTGCACAGATATTCTGCTCTCTATCACAATTTGAATGGACAAAGCAGTAAAAGGATAGGTCAGTCAACATCACTCCTTCCTTGTATGTGATTTCAAACTTTATATTAATATTTTAACTCGAGGTTGCCTTAAAAAAAAAAAAACAAGCAACAAAACAAACCCAAAACAAAAGCAGTTGCAAATTAAGTTCCCTTTACCAAATAAAAAGACACAGAAAACACTTCCTGTTCTTAGTATTTTGAAAATTATCTGAGAATTGAGTTTACAGGTTCATAGATCATGAGTTAATGGGATGTTGTGTATTTACTTCTAAAAGAAATTCTGAGTCTGAAGTTTATTGTTACTGTTGCTAATTAATATTTCAAAGAAATGTCGCTGATTATATTGGTGTGCAGAAAGGGCATCATTGTGGGGATTTTTTGATTTCTTTTCCAGTTACAAAATATGTTTAGAACTGATAACGAATGCTTCGTGTCAGTCTTTCCTTCTTTCCCCGCCTGTATATACACATGCAGCTATACAGACCTGCATGTACTGTAACTAAGGCAAAAGGAAAGACAACACATTTTAAGGAGCTAGGCTGATGTCAGCATTTCTATTTATCAGCTATGGTCTATATTAAATATGGATTTTGTAAAGGAGCTATCTGGAAATTTTTCCTGTGGAGTTGGCAGCAATAAAAGGGCAGGTTCATAGGAAATAAAAGTATAATTTACAATCATTACACAGATAACCTGAAGTCAAGCATGAAACCCCACTGAAGTGGGAAAAAATTATGCTAAAAGACCGGCTGAAGTTAAGAGGGCAAGGTGGGAGCATCAGTGATCTCTGGGAATAGATATGTTTGTATTTATGCATATATCCACAGATTAGATTTGGTTTTATAATGATAAATAGTTCATTTATGAATTCAGAGAAATGGATCACTGGGAAGTCCCAAGTTGGAATAGAGTTTGATCATCCTGTCTTTCCTTACAAAAATCAGGGGAGATTTCCTCTTTTCTCCTTGAAGTTCTAGGAGTTGGTGAGGGATTTTGAGAGACGGAAATCTGATACTGCATTCTAATAGGAAAGTTAAACACTAAGTTGGAAAATTGACTGGAATACTGAATAAATGAAATTTCCATTGTACTCTGAAAAAGACAATGCTTATTGGCTATGAGAATTAAGCCCCTATGTCGTAAGCGCTGTGGGATGTGAAAATACCTGTGTTGTAGTTAGCACATACATTATTGACTTAGGCACTAGTGGGAATGTTTACAAACTGATTTCTAAACCATCATGTAGTGTTCTAGATAATTGGGACTAATCCTTCACTACTTTTGATAAGCTGTAAAGCGAATGCTCTTTTTTTTCTTCAGATGCTTTTTCTCATGATAGCTGTTTAGAAGGCATGTTCTTCTAGAGAAGCTATCAGTAACCTATTGGAATGTGACAGATCGATTAGGCAGTAACGTTAATACCTTTCTGTTTGCCTTAACGTTAATTTACCTCTTAAAACACACAAAGTAGTTTAGAAAATCAGTGATATCTGCAGAAAATTGAATTGCTAAGCTCACCCAATTAACAACTACCAGCAAAGAACACTGAAACATACATTAGGGTCTCATTGTGAGAAATAGCTAGATTCCATACTGAAATAATCGTACAAAATACACTTTTTTATTACTATTCTTTTCATATTTTTTCACAATGCTGTCTTCATTATGTAAGATAAAATGTTAACCAAGTGAGAGAAGTTTAAAAAATAGCTTCTTCCCAATTAGTGTGCATCTTTAGTACCTCGTATCAAATCCTACAGTGAATGAAGAAATACAAATATCTTCTTAAACCTTTTTATTGTGGTTTTCACAAAGTATTGAAGTGTTTCAAATACTAAAATCATTTTGACAGTAAATCCTCTTAAGCTGAGCTGCTGTTACATTCCTTGTTTTACCAGTGGGTAATTGACACAGATATTAGCCTCAAATCTGTATCTCTTCTGAAGAAAATTGGAACTTAGAAATTTGATTACTCTTCCCTGTCACCCCCAGACGCAAGACAACTAAACTTTATCTGTTTGCATTGTTTTTCCCATCGATGTATTTTGGATTGTTACAGGCTAACAACTTTGCAAATCAGATCCTTATGTCTCAGGTGACTGTTCTGAGAATGAGAAAAGGGACTGGTACCTGTGAAAGGTTTTGCCACATGAATTATCTGATGACATGTAGGAGCTTTTTATGGTAGATTCAAAGATAGAGTTGGTATGATCTCTAAGGTCCCTTCCAGCCTAGGCCATTCTATGATTATGTGATTCTATGATGTCCAGGACATCATTCAACTAATAATAGTGATATTTTCCTTCTCTTGCAAACTTTTGCTTTTCTACAAGTGAGTTCCTAGAGAGAAATTCACCTACTTGTAACAAGTTAAGATAATATCTTCTTTCGTTTCATATTTTTATTTTGTCTTTTTCTGTGATACACTGAATGAAGTATGTGTCACAGGAGAAAATAGAAAGCAGAGATAAAATTTAAAAACTGAATTGTCAGTTATATAATCAAAGGAGTAGATTATAATTGCATAGGGGAAATTTATCCGGGAATTTATCCATGCCATTTTTGCCATTTTCAAGTTGACAAACTTGCATCTTTTTGTATGTCAATACAGTATCACAGATTTCTTTGCAGGCCAGATGGGAAAAGAAAAGCTGGTATTTGGCTTCCAGTTTACATCTGAAATTTGGTTAAGTGCAGGACAGACATGCAAGTTGAACCAAGTAAAGTTACACATAGAAATACTCTTTTCTGTGTTGCGAGAGAAATCTTTTGCAAGTTAATTTTACATACATTATCTACAGCAAGACAGTGCCAATTTCCTTATTTACTATTTTAAACTTGATAAATGTGAACACTGTAAACTTGAGTTTGATTCACTCCAATTACCTAGTGCTCGCAGATATACACAAATGTTATTAAAGTAGTGGCATGTATATGTTTCTGAAATTTCTATGTCAGTTCTGTGCTATAATAGTAAACAAGGCCATCTTAATATGAATTGGCTGCAAATCTAAAACTTTCATGTGTAGTTGAAGTAAAAACATATTGTTAATTTGAATTATTGATTTGGGGAGAAATAAAAAAAGGACACCTTTATGAAAGCATTTTGTGGCTTTTTCCATTTGAATTTGATTTTCTTAAATTATTTCAACATGTTTTAAGTAGTAATGAAAGCATTTCCACCTAAGGGTGTTCAGAAAGAAGCAAGTTTTAGCATTCGAGACCTTGAAAGAACCTTTTCCAGCTTAAGTCTTTAATTGCCCTAAATTATGGTAAGCCATAACCTACAGTTTACTTCTGTTTGACAATTTTTTCAAAAAAAATAGTATTCAATGCTGAAAGTGAAAATGTCAGAAACTGTTTTCTAAAGACAGCAATAAGAATAATTTAATGCTATTTCAAAACGTAGGTAGGTAGATTTGATAGGCCTTGATAGGTTACCTGTCAGGAATAGTATGTAAATGTTTAAAGTTATGTGAAGAAAAAAAAGTTGTAGCAAGTGTAATTATGTTGTAACCACAACATAGTCCAAAGCTCTAGGACACTAATTCATGAGGGAGGTGTTTGATATTCAGACCTGTTCCATATCATTACTATACCTGAGCAAATTGGTAGTTGTCATTCACCCAAGCTTTTAGAAAATACCTGCATTTTTTAAATGGAAACTTACAGGCAGAGATATGGTTTAAATCTCAAGAGCAAAGTTTTTTTCTTACTAGATCTTCCTTTTAAAAAGTCCTACTTTTTTACATTTAAAAGTGCTATAAGAAGATAAAAATCAAATGGTGGCACTAAGTAATAACATGTGCTTTTAGATTTTATTTAACTTCATTGTACGTTTTCCAAGTCCCACATTACCAAGTGTTTGTGTTCATTTGTTTTTTAGCTTATTTGCACTAATCTTGATGAACTCAGGGAATTAATCACAAAGATTGAGAATGAACTCAGAGATCTGGAGGACATTAAAAAGAAATCGGTATGTGATATTAAAAGCTTTCACTTGTATGGGTATGAAATGGTGTCAATTATTTGCTGAAGCCTGTCAACTGAAAATTTTATGCCTGTACAGTAACTGCATGAAGCCTCATAGGCTGATACCTGGAGACTGTAGTCTTAATCTTTTCGGTATATGGTGCTCTGTTCACAGTGTGTTTATGATAAGTAAATTCAGTAACTGCAATAACACTTTTTAGAGCCAGAACAAAGTGTGGGTAATGGCAATCCTTTAGAAGGAGTAAATAATTTCTATTGAATATGTGACCATTCTTTCCTGACGACAAACTCTTAGCCAAGAAGCAATTACAGGATAGAGTTTTCCTATCTGCCTATGCAATGCTGATCAGATCTTCTTGAGAGCTGACTCGTTCATTTTTTATTAGGATTCCTAACTCCTTTTGTTTCCAAGTAAGTTATTAAAATTGGCTTTGTTTAACTTTTATTCAAGTAAGTTGTACAGGAAAGCATGCTATCTGGCTTTTGATATCAAATTGGTACATAAATTTTACTGAATATACACAGGATCGCTCATTCTGTGCAGCTGAAAACCTCGGAAGAATAATAACTAGACAAGAGAATCCAGCATGTTTTTGTAGGAGACAGTGATTCTCATCAAGATGGTGGATGTTTTTAAATACATTAATAGTACTCATTTAAATGCCCCTCTACAGCCAACTCTTCTTAGTACTCAGTACTCTTTTTTTAGTGACGGTTTTGTCTATTAAAGCATTGGTAGGCATTTCTGTGAACACTAATAGTTTAAAATGTTGCTTTTTCTATGTCTTAGAAATTAGGTTAGTTTGTGTGAATGTCTTTAGACTCATGCAGATACGATTATTAAATAGGGGAGAGAGATATTATAGGTGAGAGACAATATTAATTAGGACTTAGAAAAACAAATTTCAGTGCAGATGCTTAGCATAATAGTTATTTAAATATCCAAAGGAATAAAAACAGACTTGAAATTATTTTGTAGTTGTTAAATTGGAAATTGGTTTTATGATAAGATTGTCAACAAGTTTTTAGAAAAGCTATGTCAGCAATAGAAGAAAAAGCCAAAAATGTGAGTACACATCAGTATATCAGTAATCTTAGTATAGGTGAGACTTGTGGTCTACTGCTGGAACTGTACGAACAAGACTTCTTCAAGGGTAGACAAATGCTAAATATGTCATAATTGCTCTTTGAACTGAAATCTGATAATGTCATTATGTAAATAAGTTGCATGACTTCAGCAG
>NW_009700863.1:28444-43003 GCF_000703405.1 Apaloderma vittatum
TGTTTAGTTCTAGTCCCACCATCTTAAAAGAAACAAACATTTAAGTATAAGGGTGTTAAGATACAGCTCATTCAGCATTCACAAGTTGTGAGGTAAGGACAGCCTTTCTCTGTGCTTGTAGAGATTTGTCAGATCATGATTCTTGGTCTCTAAAACTTATGTTGTTAGACACTTCATGTAGAGAAAAAAGTCTAGGTTTAATTTCTGAAGAAGTAATTATAAGGAAACAGTAAAGAGATATTTATTTTCAAAAAATAATCTGGCAAACTTCATATTCGCTTTCAAAAAATAGAAATGCAAAGGTGAATCATTAGTAAACTTAGCTTGCTAATATGAGGCTATTAGAATTTAATTTTTGATGTCTAATACCACCTCTAATTACATTAGATATCTTAAAAAGTTAAGGAAATGCATATGTTCTTTCTTCAGCTCTGACAAAATGACAATGGCAGTTTCAGAAGCATCCAGAATAGAGTTTGTTTCAGATTTTCTGAAGTGCCTAGTCTATTAAGTAAAATATTCTAATCTGATGATGGTAATTTGACCTAATGTGAAAGCCAATTGTAATATGATGATACTAATTTTGATGCTGTTCATGGACTTCTTTCTTGTTTTGACCGTAAGATGATGGCGTTCCTACTATTTCATGGAAACTTCGTTGATTTTTGTTAGCAATCGTGACTTCAGTGAAGCCATAGTCATCTTTCTTCTTTGTGACTAATCTGCTTGGTAATTGCCGTTTTAGTAGTTATTAGCACATGTTATTGAGAGGAACCCTCAAGGCAAGCTTTAAAGCTTATGTGAAGTATTTACACATATTAGAAATACAGCTTGTCAAATTTGTATTAAGACTTTAAAGTACAACCTTTTTCTTAGTCCTAACTGCCCTCTGTTTCCTAGGAGACCATTCTAGAGTACATAAAAGGAATTCCTTCTCCAGAACTTGGGAGTGCTGGAGGCTGTAATGAAAAGAGATGAGCTGTAAGATTTCTTTAACATGAGTAAAGTTACTGTTTTCCTGCATTTTTTGTAGGTAGTTGGACTGGTTGCATCTGACTGTTTTCAGAACATCAGCTTGAGCCAACAAATGACATGATAGATTTTTAGCCCAAACAAGATTTGTCTGGCCGGTTAAAAGCAAAGTAGAACAGGGTTATTTAATGGAAAGTCATGGGTAATGTTAAGTGTAGACATTTCTACCAGTTTCTTCAACAATGAAATAATAAACCTGTCGGAAAGGATTTTCGCTGTTTGGTTGATTAAAACAGTTTGGTTGATTGAAACAGTTTGGTTCTGTACTGTGTTGTACAACTGTATTGTGTTTTGAATTAGCTATGAGTAATATTTTTCTGTTTTAAAAGTCTTGGACTTTTGCTTGCTTACTTGGTAGTTTTTTGTGACAATGGTGAGATTTGCCTTAGCACCAGTTTGCCATAACAGTTTAGAGAGGAAAATTAAATTTGACCCCAGTTCTTTAATTCGAAACAAAAGTTCAGCTTGGTCTTAGAATTATCACTTGCCAGACTGCTTTGCTTGTGAAGTCTAGCCACAGTTCTGAAGCAAGGCTGCAATTTCACATATGCTTTAACTGACATAAGCCAAAACTGCTGCCAGATAAGTGGTTTCTACTGTCTGTGTCTCTGGCAGCTTATCTTTTGTGTGCCACCATGGAAGAAGGAGTAGCAAAACTGTGTTCAGCTGCATGGTAAGAGAGTTAGTCTGTCATAAACCTATTTCTTTGCTGCTGCTGAGGTGTTTGTAACTCAGATAATTTTTTTTCTGCAATTTATCATGCAGTTACACAAATAACTGTGCTTTTGTTTGCCACAATTTGAGGGGTCATTGTAAGGACAGGAGTGAGTGTCTGGGAGCAAAAGAAAGTGGTACTGCTTTTGACAGGAAAAGTCACATTTTGTGACAGGTAAAGTTGCATATGATAGGTCAGTTGTGGTGTTCTAAAAAGCCTGCCTCTTCAGATAGTAAACAGTTCTTCTCCTTACCACCTACTTCATTTCAAAAGGGAGAGGAGAGAATAAGTTAGTCAGATTTACTATTTATTTCAGTACCTTACTGGAAATCAGAAAGCAAGAGACGTAGAAATGAGACTTGAAGGACTTGAGTCTAATGCTCTCTGCACTATCTAGTGGAAGGGTGGAAGGTGGTACCCTAAGGAATATCTAAGCTAGAATGTCTTCTAGCTTTGGTATGTTCCTTAGAAAATGTGAAGTTACATCCTTTCCCTTTAAAGCAGTGTGAGTAAAAGTTAGAGTTAAAATTAAATTAATATAAAATAATCCATAGAATTTACAGAAACAGTAATTAGATTTTAATAAAAATTATGCCCATTTTGTTGGTAATGACATATATAATATGTTGAGGAAGTCACAAGCAGTCAGTAGGCAATTATAAACGTAAAGTAGTTTCTATTGTCTAGAAATTCTATTGAGATTTTATTGCAGATTTTATTTAGTCCAGAGGAGGGACACAAAAATGATCAGAGGGCTGGAGCACCTCTCCTATGAGGACAGACTGAGAGAGCTGGGGCTGTTCAGCCTGGAGAAGAGAAGGCTCCAGGGAGACCTTACAGCAGCCTTCCAGTACCTGAAGGGGGCGAACAGGAAAGCTGGGAAGGCACTGTTTATAAGGGTGTGTAGCAACAGGACAAGGCGTGATGGTTTTAAACTAGAGCAGGGTAGATTTAGACTATATATCAGGAAGAAGTTCCCTGCTGTGAGGTTGGTGAAACACTGGAACACATTGCCTGGAGAGATGTTGGAGGTGTCATCCCTGACATTTAGAGTCAGTCTTGATGGGCCTCTGAGGAACCTGATGTAGTTAAAGATGTCTCTGCTCAGTGCAGGGAGTTTGGACTAGACTTAATTCATTCTATGATTCTATGAAATATTTCCTCTGCATACAGTAAAGAAATGGGAAATATTACCATGTGTTTGATAGGGAGACTGTTTAAACAAAATGTACAAGGACTTCCAAGAACACTCAACAGAAATTCATGTAACCATGAATAATGGATTAGGGTTCCTACTGATCTTTTAGTAGTAAATCAGACCCCGATTTTACAAACAACTGGGAAAACCTACTATGTCTTCTCCTTTGCCCCCTGTGGAAACTGAATTATTACTGTGTGAAATCTTCTTGGCTTTTAATCAGGAGGTGAATTTCATTCTCCCCATTCCTCCCTCCTTTTTTCATGGCCTTTTGTCCTGCTTCCCAGTGAAATATGTGCCATGGTTGTGATGTTAGCATGTAAGGAGCTTTCATTTACACTTGTTTTTATCTGTATTACTATATTTACATAAATACACATGCAGACAAATGGTATGGTCTTAAGAATGTGTGCCACATGTTTTAAGGTTTAAACTGCAGGTGAAGAGATGGTTATTCCAATAGGTATTTAGGATAACAGAATTTTAATAGTCCTGCTTGAAGCCTTGCAGCTGAAACATTAGGTTCTGTGTTACTGTGCATCTTCATCTGTAATGCAGCTGACACATTCTCATTTTCTGCACTTTGTAGTCGTCACATCCAAATAGTCTTTTATTGCTTCTCTGTGGCTTGCCTGCTTAAAAAACAGTTACAATCCCAAAATGTTGAATTTTGAGTCTGAAATTTACACATTTGCATGTATGCAGTTTCCTGTACTTCTCAGGAGAGGTTGAACATGTGGAGCTTTTGGAAATCCAACCAGCTATTCATTTGTCAACCAGCTAGTTTTATAGTATGAATGAATAGAGCAAATTTTAGCCTTCGAATTTTAAAATCTTCTCCACAATAGTTACTTTTTCTCCTCTGGTATTTCTGTCTTCTGCTTATCTCACTAGCTTTCAGTATTTTTGTCCCAGTCTTCTTTTTTTTTTTTTCTTTGCTCCTCCAGTATCCCTTTTTCTGTTTATATTGTCTAGTTTTTTCACAAGCATTTTATTTTAGCTTTTCATGATCTTTCAGGCCTTTGCTTGTGTGACTTGCCTCAGTAAATATTTGCTAGAAAGCTTTCCTTAAGCCACTTTTTTCATGTACCTTTCTGCAGTTTCAAGTGTGAAAGTATGGATTCTGCATCAAAGATATGTGTATGTACTATGTAATCTCTAATGCTTTTGTCATGGAGATGCTTCTGTATATTCAGAACGTTTCACCATGCTGTGGTTTGTCATTAATGAGTATATTATTTTGAAAAAATATTCAAGGCATTCTTGTCTGCACAGTTATAACAAACCAGCTGATTTTAAGATGTTCAGCTGAAGAATAGAGAAATATTTGTATATCCAGAGCTAAGAAGATGCAACATTCAGCTATATGAAAGTGAGTTAAGTAAGATCCATAATAGCTTAAAAGACAGTTTCTTTGTAAATAATGAAGAATAAAATGTGACAGTTCAGTGGTGAATTTCACAGTTATGTTCAAAAAGGTAGATGATGCCAGTAATAAATTTTCTTCTGTGTTTTTGTGTTCTAGATTAATCAATATGTTGGTCATGTAGTAATTTTGCCTAAAAAAAGTATTAGAACGTGGCTAAATGTCTGAATGGAAAGTCATTTTGTAGCGGTGAACTACATAACAAGATTTCATTTGTTTGCTATGTTTAACAAGAGTGTATGGGGTACCATATATAGCTTGATGTGATCAGATATCTAGGTCATGGCAGTGCAAGCTGAAGCCATTTTTAAAAAAAAAGTTTGAGGACTGAGTAAGATTTCTTTTCATTCGTTGCCAGTAATGCCCAAAGATAAAACTGATTAAGAGATATCCTGAGTGAATTTGTTTTATAATTTACTGTAAGTCGTTCTTCCTGACTATATTCAGTCCCAGTCTTCAAATAACACTAGAGCTTAGGTGTTGATAGGTATTACTGAAGGTAAAATACAATATACTGACTTTCAGATTTTTTTACTGTAGAAGACAACTCTAAGTATTTTTCAGATTGAAAACACTTCCAGTTATAGATGAGTTTGTGTACCACAAATAACATAATCTCATTGGTTATTCTTACTTGGTCAAAACTTCCACTGAAGTAAGTGAAATACTACAATTTGGCCAATAAATTGGTTCATAGGAACACTCAAAATAAATTCTTATCTGAATTGAAAAAGCTGTCCATTTCTTTTCTTTAGGTATCTGATGTCCAAAGCAGCTGCAGATCACCAACTCCCTCTCTGTGTGACATCACTAGAAAATGCTAGACTAGTGATGTCACACATACCACAGAACCCCACTGCAGAATGGAGCGGGCCTGTTAAGGGTAAGGTAAGTTTTCTTCCTCCACCACCACTCCTTTTCAACAATATTGCATGGTTTTATAAGATTTCTAGTTTTCTTTATTTTATGTCCTGGGGATGTAAAGTAAAGATTAAAGAAAATCTTATAGAACTGCATAATATTGTGGTTGTGTGTGTGCTTATTTAAAAACAAAACAAAAATTCCCCTATAAAGTTCAGTCCTTACCTCATATATCCATATCCTGGCTCCAGTCTGCTTTGGGGTTCCATGATGAGTATGCCAGAATATTGTATGTTGAGGCATCACAGAGAGTGGAGTCAGCATTTCCTGGCTGCTCTGGATGTCAGAAACCTTATTTTATAAGGTAAGTTCAGTTGAGAATGCGTTGAATGTCTCTGTGTTCATATGGAAACATTCAGCACATTTATAAAATGTGGTTTTATTGTATTTACATTTTAAAGTTTAATTGTAACTTAACCCAGCTGAAAGTCACATTTAATGTGTGTCCTCTGTCTAGGCCTTTTTTCTCATTTGTTCTATTGTTAACACCTTATACTATGTTTTCAGAATAGTGTTTTGTTTGTCACTACCTGGAACAAGATGGTAACTAAGTTCTGTTTAACATCTTTATCAATGATCTGGAGGAGGGCATCAAGTGCACCCTGAGTAAGTTTGCAGATGGCACAAAGCTGGACAGGAGTGTTAATGCACTGGAGGTCAGGAAGGCTCCACAGAGAGACCTGGACAGGCTGGATCAAGGGACCAAAGCTGGCAGTACAGGTGCAACATGCCCTTGGCTCTCAGCAACCCCCGGCAACACTACGGATGTGGGGAAGAGTGGCTGGAGAGCTGCCTGGCAGAAAACGATTTGGGGGTGCTGGTGAGCAGCCAGCTGGACAAGAGCCATCAGTGTGCCCAGGTGGCCAAGGAGGCCAACAGCATCCTGCCTGCATCAGCAGTAGCGTGGCCAGCAGGACCAAGGCAGGGATCCCCCTGGACTCGTCACTGGTGAGGTCACACCTTGAACCCTGTGTTCGGTTTTGGGCCCCTCCCTCCAAGAAAGACACTGAGGTGCTGGAGCGTGTCCAGAGAAGGGCACATGAAGAAGCTGGTGAAGGGTCTAGAGCACAAGCCCTCTGAGGAGCAACTGAGGGCACTGGGCTTGTTGGGCGTGCAGAAAAGGAGGCTGAAGGGCAGACTCTGCAACACCTGACAGGAAGTTGTAGTGAGGTGGGGATCAGTCTCTTCTCCCAAGTAACAAGTGATAGGACAAGAGGAAATAATCTCACATTGCGCCAGGGGAGGTTTAGGTTGGACATTAGGAAAAATTTCCTTACTGAAAGGATTGTCAACAATTGACACAGGCTTCCTAGGGAAGTGGTGCTTAAGGACATAGTTTAGCAGTGGCATCACTAGGTTAACAATTGGACTCGATCTTAAAGGTCTTTTCCAACCTAAATGATTCTATGATCCTAGAAGCCTGATCCAGGGTGTAGAAGGAGTGGTACTGGGAATGTGAATTACAAAAGACACTGTACATACTCACGTTAGGTACTGGGTATTTGTATTTAAATAATGAATTTGGAATTCAGGCTCTTATCAAACTTAGAATTAGCTCAAGTAAATTGACGAGCAACAGTTTCTTCACACATCTATTAAGAGAAAGCTCCTCAGTAACAGAGAAAAGCTGTTTTTAACACTGTAAAATACTGTCTCAGGTTGATGTACTTGGATAATTTCAGGCGATGTCTACTGGATTTAGTTAATGTCCTGATGGATTTCACAAACAATGGAAGACAGTGCATCTGGATCTCCATTTCTACAGACCACTTGTTGACCAGAGGACTGAACTTACAGGGCTGTAATAGCTGTTACTTTGTACTAACCCTGCCATTCCACTAAACCACTCCTCATGGAGTTTTCTGAATAGCTATATTCTGATGACTTTGAGTGGAAGAGCCATTGCTGTTGTGCTGTGGTCAGTTGCTTCTGAGCCATTAGATGTTGCATTCGTTTGTTAATCCAAAAAACTACATCAGGCTGTACACATCAGGCTTTTATTGTTTATCATAAGGAAATCTGCAGTCAGTGGTTGAAAGGGACATTTGAAGGTCTCTGCACTTTGAAGCAGGGCTGTTGTCATCATGGCATTAAGTCATCCATGACCTGACTAGCCAAGTTCTGAAAACAATGAAGAATAGAGATTCAATGGCTTCTCTGCACAACCTGTTCTAATGCCATATATTTCTAATGAAAATCGACCTTCTAAGGTCCACCATCAGCCTCTTAGGCATTAGTTTGTAGCTGTTCTCCTGCATTATATCATTTGGTATTACTGAGAAGAATTTGCAATACAGACATTTGTAAAGGCAAGTTTATTATTAATTTGGAGGGGTTATTATTATTATGTTGCTAGAGTATTTTTTTGTCCAGAGGACACTGTTTTTCTTAAAAATCAGCTCTTGAATTTGAGTGGCATAGGACTGTAGGGGGTTTTTTTTTGTCATTTTTGTAAGCCCAGAGATAAGTGACTTATAGTTGTTCTTTTTTGATGTATTAATGAAGGCAGTAGTCTTGAAGTCTGCTATTGACAAAGCCTTCTACTTATGTTTGGCTATGCAATGTATGATACAGTTATCACTTCCAAGTTTATCCAGTTGGTCAGCTGATAGTGTTCTGGCTCATAGGTAGTATTTTTTTCTACTTAGGCCAAGGTCTTAGCCTTGTTTAAAGATAAATGAGTCTCAAAAATCAGTAATTTCTTGTTGGTTATACTCTGTAGTAGTTCATATCTTTTTAATACTGTATTTTCACTCATCCCTTTCTTTGCTCTATTAAATATATGTTGATTGTTTCTATATCAGGTAGAGCATTTTCGCGTACAGGATCTCTATATCCTGTGGTGGTACTGTTCGTTTGTGCTATCTTGATTTTTATTTTGATGCAATTCAGTAATACTGTATAATATAAAAAATCCTTTAAAGCTGTCTGTGAAATGTTCTGTGTGCCTTACAAGCAAGATAAAGCTGTGCAGATAATATTATGTCATATGTTGGGAATTAATTCTGTTGGCTGATTTGGTATCACCTCCTAATGTTAGTGGTTCGTAGGCTGCAGTATACACAAGGGCTGTTTTCTATTTCAGTGCTCTGTCGAAGGTTTTATGCTGCAGTGCCTTACATGTGCGAATATGACTGACCACAAATCAAGGAAATTAGAACACAGTTTGCTGGCTTGTCTGTGTCCTCAACACTAACCATTGTGTTGTAGTTTTAATGGAAGAATGAAGGAGTAGCCATTCATTTTGTTATGCAACATGCAAATGATTAGCCATAAAAAGTAGATACCTGGTCTTCAAACAAGCACTCAGCTTAACTGGTCTTGCTGTGCATTGGAGAGTTCTGCTGAAATGTGTGGAAAGAGATTTTTTTAAAAGTCCATAGAAAAATCACTATTGTAGACTGCTGAAAGGCAGCCATTTCCAGCTTTATTCAGCTTTTCCCAATCTGTGTTTCTTGGTATGCTGGACCACAGGTATCTGTGAAGTATATGAGCTCTATCAAAAACTGAATATGTATATGAAATAAGTAAGTTCCCAAGTCTTACTGCTTTTTCGTGTAGAACCATAGTCTCTTTACTGTCTGACAAGTCAAGAGATAAAATCCTCATTTACATAAAATGCACAGAATTAGTAGAGCGGCAGAAGTACTAGAGTATACCATATCTCTCTGTAGTTGTTACATACATATGCATTATTTGGCCTAGTATATAATAAACTGAAGGATAACATTTTTGAAAGAAATACTTATGAGGAGTATCTGAGAGAGTTAAGAGATATATTTTGCAGCATTATCACCATGGTTGTGCTCTATATATGTATATGCAGGCTTATTGTCATTTCCCAATGTCCTTTATCCTCATTCAACTTTTCCAGATTTACTAAAACATGAATTCTTGGAAGACCATTAGATTACATATACAGGTTTTGAAAAGAAAACCATTTTTAGTTATACATTTGAGTTATACATTTGAGTTATACATTTGAGTTATACATTTAGTTATACATTTGAGCTTAAAGATTTTATGTTGGAAAACTGGTCTCTCATGCATAGTCTGTTACTTCATAAATGACCAATTTGCAAAAATTTTCTTTTAAAAAAACCTTTATCTAGAACTTTGCATAAATTACAAGAATGTAATGCAAAAACTATTTGGGTTTTATCCTTGAATATTTTTTTTGCGAATAATAATCATAAAAGTTATATCATGTTAAATGAGATTATGGTAAGATTTCCTGTAGACGTTTTGTCTGTAACTATTACAAGTGTAATAAACCAACTTGGTTGGTTTGCCTGATCTGAGTGGATTTCTACCTACGTTGGTTACTCACTTAGGTAATTTTAAACACATGGTGTATTTGTAGGATTCTACTTCAGTTTTGTTTGACCTGCAAACAATGACCTTCCTTGTAGTATTGCTTTTTTAATTAAGACATTTTCTCTCTGTAATATAAAAAAAAAGATTAATGTCTTACATAGGTTAAGGGTAGATATAAGTGTGGAATTTACTAGTATTTTCTTGCAGTTATTTTCTTCATATGCTGTATTAGTGTACCAGGATTACTGTAGTACTAACACAGTATAAGAAGATTCAGGTTTAATGTAGTGATAAATAAATGGTTTTTATGTTTTCAGGGAAGATGGTACCACCGGAAGCAAGCAGTAAAGGAGTTGCATGGTACGTTAATACGACTGCTTAATGAACTGTTACCATGGGAACCAAAGCTAGTGAAAGCATTTCAAAGAAACAGGTAATTAGCTGCTCTTTTGTTAACAATAGGGCAAGGGATGGAAAGCAGAACAAAATTCACTTTTAAAACCTAATCAAGAAGTTGTCTTCTCCAATAAATGAAATGAAAATACTTTGAGGAGTGAGGTACTGTCAGTGTTTTAGTTGGAAGAATTATTTTATGTTCCAGACATACTATCTCTAAATAAATTTCAGTTTAACTACTAATGCTTTTTCCTCTCTCAAATGCTCTAGAATCCTTAAGCATGCCTATCAATAGTTGTATCACAATCTAGCTAGGATTTGTGTTGTTGCTTATTTGGTTAAGAGGTTCTGAAAAACTGTATCTGGAAAACTAGACCAGGGCTTCTTAGAATACTTTGTCAGCTTGCTTACTGTCTAAAGCTACCTAAATTGATTGTTAATGAATTCTTCACAAAATAATTCCTAAAAACATTGTTTTGAGGTATTTGTAATGCTGTTAATTTGAAAAGCCTCTGGAATGAAGTGTGTCAGAGAAATACCAGTGAAGCTGTTACTGATTTAAATCTAGCAAGGTCAGGTATTAGCAGCAGTGAAAATGCTACCCAGATTATAAACACTGGAGAGACTGGATATTGACTTGGTATTGTCATTGTGTCTGGAAGCTTGTTACAGTTGTTGTCAGCCATACGGCTATTGCTGTAATCATACCTTAGTTTTACCATATAGACATTAAAAAAGCAAGTAATTATTAGAATCTTAAACTCTTGTCAAAGATAAGTAAAGTTAGGCAGCTGATTTAAGTGTTGAGTGTAAAGGAAGCAATTTATACAGTTCTGGCTGTATACAATCTGGCTGATTCTGAAAATTGTAAAAGGTATTAGGTTTAGGAAGAGCAACAGTATAGCACCAAAGACAGTAAACAGATAGAAATACTAAGACTTGATTCCTTAGTAGCTCATTTTATGGATACCATGCATGAATTAAAATCTTTATTTGAAAATTTAGGATGTCATTGGACATTTTGCTTTAAATAATGGACCAAAGTACAAGTTTGGGGTTTTTTTCTGTTCAAGGTTCTGTTCATTTTTCTTTGTTGTTCTTCCTGTTTGTACCAATTTAGACTCCTTTTGGAAATGTGACAGCTAGTAATACTATTATTTCAGTTTCCAGTATGTGGGGTTTCCAGTTTTATCCTTTATGTAAATTCTGCTGTGGAATGGTTTGGTACCCAGTATTATTAGTTCTTGTTTGTTAAATGTGGTTATGGCATACAGAATTTGAACTGTTGTATAAAGTGGGTAGAAGTACTATATATGAGGTGAGCATAATGAGAGTAAATTTCAGTCTGGAATTGGATGGCTGAGGTCTTGCATATATTTGTGCTGGTAGCTAGAGAAGCCTGCATTTAGAGTAGAGAGTAATTTCTGAGATTAACTTAACTCATATTTCTCAGCATTTAAGTTTTAGGCTGTAACCCTAGTTTATTAAGCAGTGTTAGCCTAGGTATTTCTATGACGTAACTGTTTGGACAGACACATAGTATACTAGGGAACAGCTCCAGCTGAAAAACAAATCTTTACAAATCATGAGGAGGAAAGAAAGGTAGGTGGGAAGTGGCTAGATCAATGCTGCTAGTCAGCTGTGTAGCATCAGTGACAGTGGTGAAGAAAGTTGTCATGTGAAAAGGAAAAAGCAATTGAATCAAGATTGCTTATGCTGGTTCATAAGCACTACCACAAGTCTAGCTGCAGTTGCAGTGTCTACCGGATGTTGCAACCAGCTACTAATATCTAATAAGTTAATGGCAGTGTTGACCTTATAGGTTGTTAAGGATGTGGGCAGAGCTCCTTCATTCTGTGCAAAACCTCAATATGGCGTGAGTTTTCCTTCCTTTCTTTTTTGTTACCTGTAATTAGTAGGAGCACTCTTGATGATCAAAATTTTTTTCCTTCTGAAGGGTCCTCTGGTCTTTTCAAAATTACAACAGAGTAAAATGTTAAATGGTATTTGAATAGCAGCCAGGTTTAAAAGGAAAGGTTAGTTGTGTCCACTGATCAGATTTGTTCTCTGGCCCCACAGTTGAAGCTACTCTAAAGAAAAAACGAAATTTCCATCCAGAAGCTTTAGTACAGTACTGGTTCCCTAGTTTACTCCTGTTCTTCCCTAGTGTCCTTCTGTAGTTCTTCCACCCCTAGACTTAAAGCTTAAAATCGTAATGACAGAGTTGAAGTATTGTTGATGCTACATCTTCGTAATGACTTCAAGGTTGTCTTCCTTCAGAGAGTGTCAAAGCTGTGAGTAACTCAGGTCTTAGTGGCCCCAACCAGCCTCCATGCACATCACCTGCCCATGGCCCCAGGAGGCCCATTTCAGCTCATTCTGCAGCCTTCAGAATTCTTTCTGCTGTCCGAATGTGTTTCCAGCTCAATTACAGCAGTTACCCTTCCTGGCCAGGGGTCCTGCTGACCTGGACTGACCCTCAGATTCACCTAGGAACTGAATCATCATGGTGGACCTGCTCAGAAATTACTGAGCTGCCTCCTGACCCTGGCAGCCATCACTGCACCTGATCCTGATCTGAATCAGTGAACTAACTTCCCAGCTTGATCTCAGATCTGCCTCAATACAAGGAACTTGCCTATTGATTTGGGCTCTTGGTTGAACTCAGTTACCACCCCTAGGCCTGCCCTGCTCCCTTATTCCGGAGTGATGGGATAGCGTCCTTGCTGGTGAGGCTCATGCCCTGCCAGCTATGATTTCAGGCTTGGCTCTTCTCACTCCATGCCTTAGGGAGCAGCAGGCCATTGCTGCACTCACGGCAAACAACTGTTATTTTAACACATAAGAATGCGTTACTGTCATGTGCGCTAGATCCAGATTGGAGTCTGGATTCTATTCTGCACAAGATGCTAAGTGCTATAATCTATATATTTGTTTACTAAGTAATTCTGCTGGATATTGTGTTGGTTGCTACCAGCTGAATCCTGTAGTTCACTGTATTTGTACACTAAAATACCCCCTAAATCTCATCCAAATAATGGATTAGAAGAAGAGGAAATGTAAATATGTAGCAGTTTAGGAGTACCGAGGTAAGTGTCTGTTTCTGAATGATGTTCAAATGAGTAAAGCAGCTATATGTTTCCATCATAAGCATGTTCTTTAGTGCAGATTGAGCCTATGGAAATGACAGCTGTTGTAATGGCCCAGATATAAGAAAGTTTTCTTATAGGAGAAAGTTACATTATGGTTCCATAGCTGGGCCAAAAGCATAGTGTATTTAAGAAACACACGATTTACTTAATTCTCTGCTTAGGATTGCCTTCAGAGAAAAGAGGGGACTTGTTACAGTTAATACTCTATACAGATGCATAATGGGAGGTGAAGGAAGAAACAAAAGATGGATGCACTAAAACGGTGATGGCCATGTTTGACTCAGTCTTTTTGCTTATTGTTAGAGTACTTAATGACACAGAATTCTGTTTCGGTGGGGCAAGGGTCATTACTGTCACTTCACATTTTCTGTGTTTAAGAGACTTGCAGACAGAGCTACCTGTGCTGAAGGGCACAGGCAATTCTACACTGACTTTTTGTGTGTCAGAAAATAAAAAAGTGTTTAAAACAGTGTAGTTCTTTAGTGAAGTTATTTTTGTTATTTTCAAGGTCTAGATTGAAGAAGGACTATGATGACTTTAAAAAACATCCAGACCATGATAAATTTACCAGAGAATTGTGGAGCAATGATGAAAATGAAGTTGATTCTGGCAAAGATTCTTTTGCATTAGTATGCAGCAAATCTTCAGATTCTGCAGAACATGTGGAAGTTCCCAGAAAAGATCACCCAGGCAATGGTAAGCATTTACTGGAATGTGATATCTTGAGCTTGTTTCGTGAGTTGAATCAAGTTGATATTTCCATGCAAGCTAGCTACTACTGTGATATTACTGAAATAGCTTGTAATGCATGTCTGATGGATGTAGGCTAGAAGAGGGCATACATGACCAAAATGAGAGTTGATTAATGTAAATTTTGCCATTTCTGTGCTTAACTATTTCTGTGAAAACATAGTAGACCTGCTTGGAATTTATATTTATGGTGGGTGGACCTTGGCTGGCTGCCACATGTCTGCTCAGGCACTCTGTCACTACCCTTCCTTAACAGCACAAAGAGAGAAAATAAGATGGGAAAGCTCATGGGTCTGGATACAGACAGGGAGATCACTCACTAGTTACAGTCACAGGTAAAACAGACTTACCTGGGGAAAACTAACTGATTTATTGCCAATTAGAGTGAGGTGGTGAGAAACAAAGACAAAAGCACTTTCCCCTACCACTCCCATCTCTCCATCTTCTTCCTAGGCTCAACTTCATTCCCAGTTCTGCTATCTCCATTAGGAATTGAGGTCAGTTCATAACACTTTGTCTTTTCTGCTCCTTCACACTTTTACCCTTCTCCAATGTGAGGTCCTTCCCATGGGATACAGTCCTTCACAAACTGCTCCAGCGTGGGTCCTATCCAGAGGCAAGAGTCGTAGAATCATAGAATCATAGAACAATT
>NW_009700864.1:0-55067 GCF_000703405.1 Apaloderma vittatum
TATTATTATTATTTTTATTATTATTATCATCTCTGCTTTGCTCATCTCCGTTTGATAATCAATGTCTCTAATTAACCTTTCAAGATCTAGATGTGTTTTTGAAGACTGAACCCAAATTCCTAAACTGTGAATAAATTACGAATTTTGAATGGTTGTTACTGCAACAGTGGTGAGAAACATAACTGTATGGCTCCCTGTTTTGGAGTTGTAGGCTGGGAATGCCCGCTGGTAATACTCAGCTTTGGTGAGGCCACTCCTCGAGTGCTGTGTCCAGTTTTGGGCCCCTCACTACAAGAGGGACATTGAGGTGCTGGAGAGGTACTGGTAAAGGATTTGAAGCATGTGTCGTATGAGGAATGGCTGAGAGATCTGGGACTGTTCAGCCTGGAGGAGACTGAGGCGAGACCTCATCGCTCTCTACAACTACTTGAAAGGAAATTGTAGAGAGACGAGGGTTGAGTGGTCTGTTCTCCCTAGTGGCAAGTGACAGGACACAGGGAAATGACCTTAGGTTGCGTCAGGGGAAGTTCAGGTTGGATATTAGGTCTAGTCGAGAGGTGGCGTCCCTGCCCATGACAGGGAGGTTGGACTAGATGATCTCTAAGGTCCCTTCCAGCCTAGGCCATTCTATGATTCTGTGAAATTTCTATACTGAAAGGGTTGTCAGCCATTGGAACAAGCTGCCCAGGGAAGTGGTTGAGTCACCGTCCCTGGAGATGTTTAAGAGACGAGTAGATGTTTGTTGAGGGACGTGGTTTAGTGGTATTGATAGGGCTGGGACAAAGGTTGGACTTGATGATCTTGAAGGTCCCTTCTAGCCGAAACTGTTATGTGATTCTGTGATTCTATGATTCTGTGATTCTATGAGCATTGCTTTGCAAGGAAACTTTCATACCTTGAATTGTGCAGGTACAGGGGATAATGCAGGCAGGCAGTGAGAGCTGGCAGCTGGAGTACATGGGTGAAGGAATCTCCTCTGTAGCCTGGAGCGAGGGGCGTGAGCTGTTGTGCCCGTTTCCTAAGCTGGAAATGGGCTGAGTATGTGCACAAACCTGGCCTTCAAATATACATGAAAATAGAGGAACATGGGGGCAGCGCTGTCAGGGCAGATGGGAGTACTTTGCAGTCAAAGCTTTTCTGACAGCCCCTGGATGCGGGTGCTTCAGGGAAGTCCTGTACCCGTAAGGATTTCAGGAGGTACAGAGCATCTTCTTGGAGCTGTTACTGCTTCCCAGCATGGCTGCTGGTGAGATTTAGGCTTAGCTTGGGCTGCTGTGTTTGCTTAAAATGCCTTTTGCGGAGAACAGGCAGATCGTGGCTCTGTAAGACTGTTTCCCCTAGTTTCCTATGCAGGACTTCTGTTGATGTTTGAGAGAACATGCTTCTCCTGAGGGCAGTATGGAGCTCTGTCAGTGAAGAGAGCTAAAAACCCCCAAATCCTATTTATTTATCTTTTTTTTTTTTTTAGTTTTGAATGTTTTTAACATATGAAACTGGCTCCTAAATGAAATGATCTTCTTTCTGAGGTTCTGTCTAGAATGCCAGATATTTAAAAGTCACTTTTCTAAGGTGGTTATCAAAACTGTGTATTAAGAGATACCTCATTTCATCTAGCATATGCTGATTGCCATGAAGGTATTTTCAGCAGATCCTGTGCAGTGGTGTCTGTCATTCTCCAGGACATAAATAACTGCTGGACCGTAGACGACTGTGCGACTAACTGACGGCTTATGGGTAACCTCTTTTCTGGCACAGAAATAATGGGCTGTTTGTTCCTCCAGTTGAAATCCTGATGTGTTTTGATGTTTCTGATTTACATTTTTAGCACTGTTCCTGATACCGTTCAGTGTCCTGGGAACGGTCTTTAAACTCGGTGTTTATTTTGGAGTGTTGGTTTTCCAGCAAACAAATCTGCGATTAGCAATTAATGGTTTTGCTATAAATAAACAGAAGTGAACAGTTCAGCTTTAAATAGTGATCTCTGCTCTTTGGAGCTTTTAATTGGGCTATGCCTGCACAATTGGACCTTCCCAAACACGCAACAGGCTTTGAGGGACTCCCAGCTGCGGCGACTGAACTGGCCAAGTTGGAAAGCTGAAGCCATAGTGGTTTGAGTTAATGTCTGGTTAGCTAAAAAGTGGTTATCATCTCAAATATCTATGCAGGAGCCGACCATTGGAGGGGGCAGAAGTGTGTGTGGTTTCAGTATGGGTGACTCATGTGAAAGCGGTGGGAGTTTGAGCATGCAGACTTTGGGTACTGGACCTTGCCCTTGGTGGCCGCTCGCTGGGGTGCGGGTGCCTGGTGAAGGTGGTACCAGAGGTGGTGTCAGGGCTTCCTTTGTGCAGGCAAGGCAGATCTGCCTCTCTGAGCGCCATCAGCACTCCCTTGCATGCGTGGAAAACGTTATGTTATAATATCCCATTCAAAATAATTGGGTTCAGCACCTTGTATGGATTCAGGTATTTCTCATGTTGATAGTGGTCCAAGGCCAGATGTGATGGAAAGCTTTCTTCCTTGCAGTGATTGGGCCTTAACGCATCGACTGGAAAGGAAATTTCTGGGTTTCTGTCATAACTTTGGTTATTTTAAGGCTGACTCCATCTACTTCTCTATTTACCAGACAGTGTCTGCAATGTGGATTCCACTTATCTGAGAGAAACGGTGATGTGTTTGACCTGATGTATCCAAGCGTTGCTTCTTACTTAGACAGGTTAACCAATTTCCATGGCCTGAACTGGATGTAATTTTAAAAAGTAATGGCAATAGCCCTCTCTCTAAATGCTGCCTGTTCGAACAAATGACAACCTTTCTGATTTTTTGCACAGGAAGATTTAGAAGACAGCCAGTGATTGCGGTTTTTTGGTTGTTTTTGTGGGTTTTTTTTGTGAACAGTTGAGACCTTACAATTGTTCCAAGTTTCCAGAGGCTTCTTCATCAGAGGGCCAATGGGAGGCCATTTTTGGGGAGTTTTCTCTCAGACAGGGGGTTGCTCTGCAGTGCCTGGAAGTCAGACCCATGTAGATATCTCTAGCTGGTTGCAGACAGCTCGGATGGGCTGCTGCAGAAGTGGAAGCAGCTCTGTGTTACGCTTGTCGCACAGCAGCAGGTGCCAACCCCACAGATTCCTGCCCTATGGAAAGAAAAATGTTCACTGCTAAATCTAGGTTTCGTTCTCAAATCTCAAACTTGTAAAGTATCTCAATCAAAATATTTGCTCCTTGCACTTCAGGCATGATCTCTCTCTGTTGCTGTATGTCATAGCCATCTCAAGGAGAAATGGCAGTGAAAACCAATAGTCCAATTCCTAGCCTCAATAAAGAATTTTTTTCTTTCTTCTTTATCTTCTAAAATCATAAGATTTATGTATTTCTCAGGTGGTTTTTCTGTTTAATTGTGTTTGTGTTTTTTCTTTTTTCTTAATGGCACTTGCAAGCATTCATGTGTCTTCTTCTAAGACTTCTTCCTGGATTGCTTGGGCAATTCCATTTTCTCAGGTCACTTTGCATGTTGCTCCTCCATGAACCAAACACCATCAAGTTCTGGTAGAAACTGGAGGATCGTCAACCCTACCTGAACTTCTGAGTGACAAGTCTGATGTGCTGTGGGCAAGCACATGCCTCTGGCTCTGTGTGTGGTAAAGGGCGCTGTGCTGGTGGGGTGGACCTGTCCCTCAGAGCTGCTCACCAGCCCTCCTGGCTTGCCTCATTCATGAGGTCCCGTGCTCTTGTCTCTGCTCATCCCTTGTGCTCTAACTTCTGCACTAGCTGCCACTGCAGGAAACAGTCCCTCTGACACCACCACTTCTCTGTCACTCAGCAAGTCATTTTGGGACAAACCTGGAATTGGGCTTACCACGGGTCTGATGTGGAGTGAAGTGCTTTATCCCACAGTCCTTTTGTAAAATCCTTGCTGGATTGTCATTATTTTGATTTGGCATCTCGTAATCAGAGATAGAATCATGAAGTGGTTTGGGTTGGAAGTGATCCTTAGAGATAATCTAGTCCAACCCACCAGTCTTTTCCCGTGATCTCTGTGTAACACCATGTTTTTTACATGGAACTGTCAACTGGGAAGGAGCTTTTGTATATTCATCTTTTTTTTTTTAACCACCCTCCTTTTGCCACTGTATAAAGGTCTGGACCATTTGAGGTGTACTACCTCCACACACAGAGTGTGTGAGGGAGATAAATACTATTTTTTTCCTCCGAGAGTAACAGCTTACTCCAGTCCTTACACCTACATACCTATTATGGCCCTGGAAACAGTAGTCATAAATCTGATAGACTTCTTTCTTACAATAAACTATATCCAAATAGTTTATACAAGCCTGTGCAAGCTGTCAGAAGGAGTATGTGCAGTATCCCAAACACAGAGCAGACCGGCAGCAGCGACCGGCAGCGCCTGGGACTGAGGGGGGTGGCTTTGCAGGAAAACTGCCGCGGAAGACTGTACAGGGTGGAACTGAGTCTTGTGTGGCAAAGGTGGAAGGTGCCTTTTCAGCTGCAGGAACATTCACATCAGCGCTGCCCTGCGGCTCTCAGTGTTTGCTCCATTGCTGTGTGTAGAGGATGTTTCACAGGGAATCACATAGCCCCCGTGAAAATAACTGGCTCATTTTGAAACTACCCCAAAGCTTCCCTGTTTCACAGTGACTAAAAAGCAAGAGCCTGGGCGACGGGAGATACACAAAGCATGAAAATAGGGTGTCAGCCTTTGTTTCCCTGGGGGCAGGCCACCAAGGGACAAGCTCAAATCCCTCGTAGGGCGGCTCCCAGGAATTCACTTTTGACAGGTCTCACATGGTGGCAAATTATTCTTCCCTTCTCCCCCCTACCATTTCCCCAAGCCATATTTCATCCTGGAGGGGTGAGGGAAAGTCGACAGACCCTTTGCACCCGCTCTCTGGGAAGACAAACGGCGCCTGGCTCCTGTTCGCAAGTGGAAGCATTCGCTGATGAACTGATACTTGGCAAAAATTCGTGTTGCATGGAAAAAATCCCCAGCACCTGCTAGCAAAACAAAGTTATTCATAACATACGGCTGGGGGGCTAAATCTCCACTTCCTAGGGACGGCCTGAATTACACTTGCTACACGCTGAGTGGCCTTTCTCCCATGTGAAATTACATGCAGGCAGCAGGAGGATTTGCAGCTCTAAGGAAGGTTAGGATTTATAGCGCTGTCTCTTGCTAGGGCTTACTCTGCAGAAATGGTCCTTTTGTCTTCGTCTTCTCTTTTTGGGATAAGCACATCATGATATAATCATATATATGGAAATTCATATCTTTGTGCTCATTGGGGAGCAGGTAGCCCCATGAATATATCCCCTGTTGTAAATCTGTCAGTGCCAGTCAGTTATCTTTCCCCTCCTGCCTAGAACTGAACGCACATTTTTAATTCATTTCTGTATGGCAGGAATTTTAAATTGTTATTCTATATTCTGATTTCTTTTCCTGGTCAATGAGTTGTTAGCCTTTCCTAGCTGGGTAAATTATTGTGGAGTGCAACTCTATCTTGCTAGAGGAAGTGTCTAAATGTGCTTTTTTCCCTATTCTCATTTAACACCATGCTGGTGATACTGCTTGAGTAATGAGGGGAAGAATAGAAAATGCATGGCTATCTCTAGTCTGTGCCAGAGGTTTGCTGGTAGAATGATGCCTTGATCCGAATGATGTCTTGGTCTTTAAACTACTAGATGGGTATCTTCCATGTGCCTTAAATATAAATTTGCATGTTTGGAAGAGTTTTCCGTAGTTCTGAGCTATTGGAGAGGTTCTGAGGTAGATGGACTACCACCGCCTTGTTGCAATATCAGCAAAAGATCATGAAAAATGTCTTTTCCAATCACAGATGTAGCTTGGCGTAAGCCTAAAATAAGTAACAACAAACCAGTCAAGATGGTTTGTGGCCTTCATTGCACCCTTTTTGCAGGTCTTTATGGCCTGGCCATGTGAAAGCTTTTGTGCAGGCAAATTGCTGTTGATAAAAATAGCACTGAGAATAAGAGACTCCTTTCAGGTGCATGGATTTGCCTGAGTGACAAGCTTGTAAGTTTGGTATTTTGATGTTTAGGTCATAAGAATAGATAGGCTACTGCTGATGTTGACATGGTTTCAGTGAAAGGAAAGAGTTACTTGTAAGATTGAGGTCACTTCGAACAAAATCAGGAGTGTCTATAGTTGTGTGGCTTCACTGCATGCTATTGAGTTAATGTGCATGTTCTCCTGCCTCCAAAAAAAGACCTTTATGTTTTCAAAGATACCTTTTTGCTGTAGGGCTGCTTATTTAGTAGAATTAAAATAAGTACCTTTTGAAAGGGAGTTGTGACAACTCTCCTGAGAAAGAGAGGTAGCTGCAATATTTTTCCGTACCATGAGTTCACCACTGCTGTAACCCCCCTCTTCCCAACTTTTTCAATAAAAATACACCGATCAAGATAAAAACCTTTAAGTTAAGGTTTATTGACCCTTTCTTCCCATGAACACAGGTGCATCAATACCTCAACTCTCAGAAATTTGTCATCTGAATTTGGAAACTGTTTTCTCTTTTCCCTATAGCTAAGAACTTTGTTGGGTCCTTGTGGTAAAAATGGAAGTTAAAGCACAGATTGTTTTCTTCTGTCTTCTCTTTCAAAAGACCTGTCTTAGTAGGTCTTACCACCTCATGGTCAACTGAAAATATCTCATAGGGTATAATTGGTCTTGGAGGGTAAGTAGGGAGACAGGAGAAGGCTATTTTCTTTTCCCTGTCGTGGCCTGCTGCACGCTTATGCCTCCTGCTTGCTGAAGAGGTTTACCTGCTCTTGTCCTTATATTCTGTAAAAGCCCTTTTTGGCTCTTGTTTATTTTTTTCAGAGTTTATCCAAGAGGTATACGCATGGTGTTCTTTTTCAAGTATTTTATAGTATGGATGTCTTTGGGATTAGAAGAATTAGCCTCAGGAGAGGGAATGAAACAAAGGATCACACAGCACTTGTTTCATATCTGCACATTGAATTAGAGCCACGATTTTGATCTGCAGGATTCCTGGCAGTTCCTGGGACTTGAGTCTTCCTTCTCAGTCTGGTGGAGTGTTATGTTTGGATGCAGCCCAGACTGGAGATTTCCAAGAGCCAAGATGAGAAAAAGGGATGATGCTTCTCTCTCTCTCTCAATTCCTCTAAGGAGCACCAGCCACCTAGGGGTCCCTGCAGCTATTCTGCAAAGTTTGGGTCACGTAATTGTTCAAGGAGCTACAGAAAGTGACAGGGTAGAGGACTGAATGGGATATTATAGAATTGTCCATGATGTCCATGTTTATTTTAAAGAATATTTAAAATCCACTGTTCTGTTTCTCCATTGCTTCCTTCCTGCTTCAGGGGGGAAGGACGACTTAATGTGAGCTAGAGTGGAAATATGCTGGACTTTGTGTTATCTTGTTACTTCCTTGGGTAGTTAGAAGGAGGTTTTTACATCTAGTTTATGCTCTTGTTAGAGCTGTTTCTTTTCTTCAGACTAACCATGTTGAGCAGTACCAGTTTTCGGTTTTGGGTTTTTTTTTAAGTAGCTCCTGCCCAAACATTTCAAAATCAAGCAAAAGTAATCACAATCTTTCTCTTCACTTGAAAACATAACATTTTTTTGACAACAAGTGCCTTTAAAGAAATGCCTCTTAATTTATGGTGGGTTGCTTTGTACTTTATTTCTGTAACCTATCGCATTACATTTCCTGTGTGTTGAGTATGTATGTATTAACGGGCTCTTAAAAACAAATATTCCAGAAGAAAGGAATTCAGTAAATGAATAAAACATTCTTGGGTAGCCCAAGTGGCAGTTTAATAGCTTATCCACTGGGACTTTCAAATAATATAATGATGATGGCCGTATAAATATGTGGATAGATGAACAGCTTCAATGGGGAGCTTGTTACAACTCCGCATACCACATCTGAAATGAAATCAAACTCCAAAAGTGCTGCCTGATGTGAAGGTCCAACTTTTCCCGTGCCAACCCTGAAATTATACCTAAAAATATACAAACTGTGTGTATGTATACATATATATACATATATATAGTATGCATTCCCAAATACACACACACACATATATACAAATGTTTCCAGTGGAATTTAGTGTTCCAGGACTGATTCTGACTGCACTGAACCACTAAACTTTGTGGACTGTTGACGTGACTGGATTTATAGCAGTGTATTTGAGATTAGGTCTTAGCCCTGGCTTTCTCTAAAAATAAATAGATATGTGAAATGGGAATGTAAGGTTGTCATGTTATATTGCCTGGGATGTACACAACTTTTTCATTAGGTTCACCTAATCACACGGCTTTGTAAGTATCTACCTGGATGCCTGTCTGCCATGGCACAGTCTGTCACCTTGGATCTGGCTAACCTGAAGGTAAAGTTTTGAATCGATGTTGCTTGTAGCAATGAATTTCTCAGGAAAACAGATTGCTGACTGTGGTGGACCTGGAAACCCAGTGTTGATGGCCGTGAATGACAGAGAGAAACCAGCTCAGGCTGAATGATGGTGTGGACAGGAGAAACTAGACCACCAAATGAGACGTAGATAGGATAATACGATTCGTTTCATTTATCCAGGGAGACCTGTTTCTGGGAAGCTGCTGAGTTGTGGTGAAATAAAGTCTGGGTGCTCACATGAAACCTAACATCACTTTCTCTTAGCAATGGGGTGAGACTGGTGTAGCAGTACAGGCAGAGGATGCTGCAGTGCTCGTAGTGAAAGGCAGCAATACAGTGATTTGTCTGCTGAGTATTTTAATAATGACATATCACGAAGAGGCACAGCCCTTTATTTTGTTATGAGTTGGGTCTCAGAATTTCTCATTCCCCTTGGCTGGCTTTTCCTTGGCAACATACCATTTGTTGGTTGTATTTTCTACTTGAGAGCATCGTCTCCCACTCCAGACTGAAGCAGCAGCTTTAAGTGGCAGCATTCAAAGTGATCATATAAAGCCCCATGAAAATAAGGGACTTGGATATTTTCACACTGGTGGATTAAGCTGATGAATGTGCTGTGCTGAAAAATAAGGTGCCACTGCTCTGATTGTTTAGTTGAAATGGCAACAATAAAAAAAAAAATCTTTCCTACATGAAGTAGAAGGATTCCATCCTGGGTCTCCTGGGAATCAACCCGAGTGTGGGACAGCATGGGGAGAACACATACGCCAGGTGTATTGGGAGATTGTGCATATTTGATGTATAAACTGTATGGGATGAGGTGTTAATCATAGGACTCACATGGAATGTGCACAACGATTGAGTGGATGTATTCAGAATAGGAAATGGCATATGTAATTCTGTGGATATTTGCCTGTTACTGAGGAATGTGGGTCCAGGAGGTCATACAGTCTTACATTTTTATTTTCAAAGGGAATACTTTTTTTGTTGTTTGTATAATAAAAAAGAAAATAAGCAAACAAAGCGGAAGGAGAACTGCATGTGAAAATAAATGAATTGAAAGCTGAGCGTCTTGACAAACACTTGGGAGAATTGATTAAATTGATTACTATGTTAAACAATGGCTTATAGACTCTGGGATTTGGAAGTTAAGTGTTTTGTGTGAACATTGTAACATCACTGCAATAAACTGATTGTTGTTAAAACTTCAGTAGTCATTCAGTTATATTGGAAGTGATAACTAACAGGAATTCATATTCCAAAACTTGCATGCAATTTATAAGTCTCCTAGGGGATGTTGAAATCATGCTGGAAATTTAAATTAACCCCTCTCATTATCAACAACTTTTCCTATCCTTTTCCACTCTATTCTAGCTTGGAGAAAACTATGTTTTCAAGCAGCTTTTAAATGACAATGAGAACAATGTATGTGTGCAGTGGGTCTTTCAATAATTGTCTTTTAAAATTGATTTTTATGATTTTCAGGAGCAGCAGTGAATGTACTCTGTAACAAAGAAGCTTATTCACACTGCCTCACTGGAAGCACCTGCCTAGCTTCCTCAGGCTCCTTTCCTCTGTTTTCAGTGGGAAACACTAAGCAGGACCCGTCTCCCAGCTTCTGCAGCACCCTCCAGTACCCTTCAACGAGGTTTCTGCTTACCCTGTCTCCATGGAACTTCCCTATTTAGATCCCTGAAGCGAGGCAGTGGAGCTATTCCCCAACAGGACTGTATGGAAAACTCCAAATCTTCCCCAAATGGTTGCTTATTAATTACATTTGAATACTTGCCTTTACAGCAATCCTTCTGAAATGAGTGGCAGGGCTCGTGCTGCTTTAAGGTGGCTGGAGTGGGACAGACTGGACTGAGATAGGCTGAGGCGATGGAGCCATGTGCCTTATTTGTAGCCAAATTCTGCTTTGGGTTGCCAAAATGAAATGTGGGGTAAGCTGGGATTCACTTCCAGCTGAGCAGAGATGGTCTGGGTGGCCTGTTGGCAGCAGGACAGGTTGTGGGGGACCGGTTAGCTCAGTGGTTTGAGCGCGGTGCTGAGAACAAGGACCAACACCGAGGTCGCGGGTTTGATTCCTGCTCGCTCCCCATGTGTTGCCTGGTCTAGTCGAGAGGTGGAGTCCCTGCCCAAAACAGGGAGGTTGGACTAGATGATCTCTAAGGTCCCTTCCAGCCTAGGCCATTCTAACATTCTATGATTCACATTTCTAAGGCTGAGATGGCAATAGTACCCGGCGAATGGAGCATTTATTGGGCATTTGGAAAAAGATGTTCTTCTGTGACCTCATTTGGGATATGTTACCCAGTGTGTTTGGTTGAAAGTGGTGGCCATAATTACAGATGCGTTGTGGTGCATATACAAGGGTCGAGTTAAGTCCTACAGGCTATCGCAGCTGTGCTGTTTCCTAACCTGAGGGCTTTATTGAGCAGTTTTGTTTTCTTCATTGTATTTTGCCTGTTCTTAGTGTCTGGATATATGTATACATACGTATATGTGTATATAGTTGCATTTAATTAGTTATAATTCTTCCTAATTTTGTTTTTTTCGAAGGGTATCTGTAATTAAAGTAATGGCTGAGTGGTGACTTTTATGTGCTACTTGTTCTTGGTGGCTCAAATGTCATCGATCATGTGATCTTTCTTAACTCCTCAAAAAAAAAAGTAACATTTGATTATCACAATGCTACATACATAATGAAAAGCCTGTCTCCTTTCAAAACACTGAGGCTAGAAATGAGTTTTCCAATGTGCTCTAAAACCAAAGAAAATTAGCCTTAGTTGGAGCTACTGATATATAAATCAAATAATTTCTTTACGTGATTCATCTTCTTACAGAAACTTATTTAAATGTGTGTGTCTGAAGCTAATTTTTTTCACTGTTTTAATTATTCTGGACTGCATGTGTGTGTATAGATGTGGCAGGGTGTCAGAGGTTTTTTTATGTTAAAAAATGTATGCACATACATACACATAGTTACATATATGTGCTTGCATACATGTTACACACTCACACACATGCGAAAACAGAATCCAAAAGTGCTGTGCTTGCATGCGTGTATATAGTATTCTTTTTTTGTTTTCTTGGATACATAGTGACTAGTTATTACATATGCTTTATTTTTTATGAGAAATTTAGTAAGTATTTTGACATGTCGCTTCAGAGTACAGTTTTTATCTGTTGATCAACTGTTCCCTGTTTTCTCTCTCTGTCACAGGGTGAAAGAATGATGTGATGGAGGTGAATATGGGCCGCTGGTCAGGCTCACGGCCACCTCCGTCATGCCTTGCCCTGCTCGTTGTCAAGCTCCTGGCCTCCGTTTGCCAGGTAGTTCACGGGACCACCCCGCTTGGCTTTCACTTCACACATTCCACTTACAATGCTACGGTGTACGAGAATTCTGCAGCCAGGACTTACGTGAACAGCCAAACGAGGATGGGCATTACCTTGGCTGACCTTTCGTGGGATATCAAGTACAGAATAGTGTCTGGTGATGACGAGGGCTTTTTTAAAGCAGAGGAAGTCATCATTGCTGACTTCTGCTTCCTAAGAATAAGGACTAAAGGTGGGAATTCTGCTATATTGAACAGAGAAATCCAGGACAACTATTTATTGATGGTGAAGGGTTCTGTCAGAGGAGAGGACTTGGAAGCATGGACAAAAGTGAACATCCAGGTTTTGGATATGAATGACTTAAGACCTTTGTTTTCACCAACCACATACTCTGTCACGATAGCAGAAAGCACTCCTTTAAGGACTAGCATTGCACAGGTGACCGCAACAGATGCGGATATTGGGTCCAATGGTGAATTTTATTATTACTTCAAAAACAAAGTCGATCTCTTCTCCGTTCATCCTACAAGTGGTGTTATCTCCTTAAGTGGCCGGTTAAACTACGATGAGAAAAACAGGTATGATCTCGAGATTTTGGCTGTGGACCGTGGGATGAAACTTTATGGAAACAATGGCGTAAGCAGCACTGCCAAGCTTTATGTTCACATTGAACGTATAAATGAACATGCCCCAACGATAAGTGTCGTAACCCATACTCCCTTCCCATCAGATAAGGAGCCTACCTATGCAGTTGTTAACATTGATGACCTGGATGAAGGAGCCAATGGAGAAATAGAATCTGTTTCTATTGTGGCTGGAGATCCGCTGGAGCAGTTCTTTCTGACTAAAGAAGGTAAATGGATGAATGAGTACAAAATCAAAGAGAGAAGGCCTGTTGACTGGGACAGCTTCCCGTATGGTTATAACCTGACTCTCCAAGCAAAGGACAGAGGATCTCCTCAGAAATTTTCTGCGGTCAAACTGGTCCACATTGCTAGTCCCAAGAAAGAAACCATCCCCCTGAAATTTGAGAAGGAAATGTATGATATTTTGATCAGCGAATTTTCACCTCCTGGTGTGGTAGTTGCAGTAGTTAAGCTGGTGCCTGAGCCACAGGGTGTGGAATACAGAATATCTCCAAGTGAGGAAGCTGAGTATTTTAAGATCAATCCCAACACAGGCCTTATTACTACTGCTCGTCCTTTGAAAATCGTTGAGAAGGACCTCTATGAATTAGAAGTATATACGAACAAAGGTGGTGATTTAAAAGCACAGGTTACTGTCAGGTTAGAAGATGCCAATGATCACACTCCGGAGTTCCAGCAGCCCTCCTACAGCTCATTCGTCAACGAAAGCGTCCCTGTGGGGTCTAGCGTTTTGGCAGTTTCAGCAGTTGATAAAGACCAGGGAGAAAATGGATACATAACGTATAGCATTGCCAGTCTGAACTCCCTGCCGTTTGCGATAAACCAGTTTACAGGTGTCATCAGCACATCTGAGGAACTGGACTTTGAGTCCTCACCAGAAAGCTACAGGTTCATTGTGAGAGCTTCTGACTGGGGTTCTCCCTACCGCCATGAAAGCGAGGTGAATGTCACCATTTACATAGGCAATGTCAATGATAACAAACCAAAATGGCATGTCAGGGAGTGATTTCTTCTGATTTTCCTGTTGGTGGTCACGTCACTGCTGTTTCTGCGATAGACATAGATGAGTTAGAGCTTGTGAAGTACAAGATAATCTCTGGAAATGAACTTGGCATTTTTTATTTAAATCCTGACTCTGGTGTCCTACAACTTAAAAAATCTCTAATTAATTCTGGCATAAAGAATAGCAATTTTGGCCTTAAGATAACAGCAACTGATGGAGAGAACTTTGCTGATGCTATGTTTGTTAATATTTCAGTAGTGCAAGGGAAAGTGTCTTCAAAGACCTTTAGCTGTAGAGAGACCAGAGTTGCTCAGAAGCTAGCAGAAAAATTACTCAAAAAGGCAAAAGCAAATGTGAAGCTGAATTTGGAAGATGGTTTTCTTGATTTTTATTCGGTGAACAGGCAGGCACCGCATTTTGACAAAAAAAAAACGTGAAGGTTTCAGAGGATCTGCCAGTGGGTGCCACCATCCTGAGAATAAAAGCCTATGATGCAGACTCAGGCTTTAATGGAAGAGTGCTTTATACAATTTCTGATGGTAATGTAGATAGTTGTTTCAACATTGACATGAATACAGGAGTACTTAATGTTCTTATGCCCTTGGACCGTGAAAAAACAGAGCTCTATCTCCTTAATATTACAATTTATGATTTAGGTAATCCCCAGAAATCTGCGTGGAGACTGTTGACTGTTACTGTGGAGGATGCAAATGATAACAAACCTATTTTTCTACAGGAGAGTTACTCAGTTAATATTCTAGAAAGCACAAGTCTTGCTACAGAGATTATCCAGGTAGAAGCCAGAGATAAAGACCTAGGATCTAATGGTGAAGTGACTTACTCAGTACTGACAGACACACAGCAGTTTGCTATCAACAGTTCCACGGGGATGGTGTATGTGGCTGATCAACTAGACCGGGAATCAAAAGCAAACTACACACTAAAGATCGAGGCTAGGGACAAAGCAGATAGTGGCCATCAGCAGTTTTCCGTTGTGCCTCTCAAGGTTTTTTTGGATGATGTCAATGATTGCTCTCCAGCCTTCATACCATCCAGCTACAACGTGAAGGTCCTTGAGGACCTGCCGGTTGGCACTGTCATAGCTTGGTTGGAAACTCACGATCCAGATCTCGGCTTGGGAGGTCAAGTCCGTTACTCGCTGGTGAACGATTACAACGGGCGGTTTGAGATAGACAAAGCGAGCGGCGCCATCCGCTTGAACAAAGAGCTCGATTACGAGAAGCAGCAGTTCTACAACCTGACCGTGCGCGCAAAGGACAAGGGGCGCCCAGTTTCTCTCTCTTCTGTTTCGTTTGTGGAGGTTGAAGTGGTGGATGTTAACGAAAATCTCTATACCCCCTATTTTCCTGACTTTGCCATCATTGGATCTGTAAAGGAAAACTCCCGCATTGGTACAAGTGTTTTACAAGTTGTTGCTCGAGACGAGGACTCTGGAAGGGATGGAGAGATCCAGTACTCCATCAGGGATGGCAGCGGCCTGGGGAGATTTAGCATAGATGAAGAAACTGGTGAGTGCTGTTTCTAATTTTCTTTTCCCTTTGTAGAGTTTTTTTCACAAAAGCAAATCTTAGATGTAATTATTTTCTACCCTTAACAAAAAGTCCAGTTCTTCTTAACAGGCAAGATAAAATTATAAATAAGGATTTTCCAGGCACAGCAATGACATGATTTAATTACCTGGTTACATTCATCACTCTGTGGGTGTGAAATAATACACATTCCTTTTCAGCAGCTATGTGATGGCTCCATTTAGAAAGCAGTGATAGTTACAGAATGACTTACTTCCAGTCACCATATTATCTGTTGATTGTTGTAAATTACTTGGGTCACCTCCACAGAGTCACAACTCTCATGGCCTTGAATGCAGCGTTAAAGCAAATAAAAGGAAATAAGGAGCACAAAAAAAGAATCATTTCATCCTAAAACCTCTTTGTGGTCTTGTTCTTATTGTTGTTGGGAGTCATTTTCATGGGAGTTAGCAGTCTGGAATGATAAGCTATTCTGTATAATACGCTTTCTTGGAGAGTGGAGTTCATCAGTGTTTGCACATTTGTGTAAAGGTAGAAATACTGGGAAAGATGCTTAGCTGTATGCCAGCCATGCTGGTTTTCTGTTGGTGGTGGTAGGATTATGGATATTAGAAGACAGTATTACTAGAGAGAAATTTTCTAAGATGAACTTCACTGCCACACTACCCTATTGGAATATATGAAAGGTGCTAAGTATAAAGGGCTATCTAGTAAAAAACTGGTGGTTTAAATGTCTGATAGCTGTTGGGAGTAATGGTGCAGCTGTGGTAGTAGTAGGAGTGAGGAAATTAGAAAATATTAGTCAGCGGTTCCAGAAATTATATTAAATATGTTAGGTCTGTGAGTTTAGTGTGGTTTAAGCAGACGTTGTGTGTCTTTTTCTAAAGCTTCTAATTGAGAATGTGGTATTAAAACATAAGATTAAAATGTATGTTTTGGCAAATTCAAACTGTTTAATCAAATGTCGACTTTCTAAACTGAACATTATGAAAAACAGACGACATTACAAATGCTGTGGATCGCATCTGAGCATAAGCAGTCAAAAATATTTTTGTTCTATTTATGCTGTTGTCTCTCTGTTGCAGCTGTGCACAGATGATACAGTCAAAAACTCATGTCTGGAAACATCAAACTTGAGTGTCAGAAGTCAAGAGGGCACCTACTCTAATTTCCAGAAACGTTAAGAGGTCACATATCCTGCAGTGTTAATAGCAGTGGAAGGCATTTGGGCAACGTTATGTAGCAGTTGAACATGAATTTAATTTTAAGCTCCTGCATTTGAAGATTTTGGCCTGGCTCCTTACTGAGTAGCTTCAGTTAAATGGGTTTTTTATAAATCAATGGGAGATTAGTCCGAATGCTACAGTATTGCTCTGAAAATGTCAAGATTCAACATTTACTGAACTGAAAGGAGTTGGTAGGGAGAGTAAGTTTGTGCATGTTGCTCATTTATAATTTAACCAGGATTTTTACTCTGCGGCTAGACTAGTAGGCACGATAGCCTATAATAAGTTAGAGCCCCCATTCAGTAAAGCACAAATCATGTTTTGACATGTGTGGGATATGCACTCGGTATTCCACATTAAACATGTTTAGTTTCTTTCCAGAATTGAAATCTAGTTTGTGGGAGAGGAAAAAAAGAAAAAAAATAACCCCCTGAGTTGAAATTTGCAAATATTTGTCTGCCTTTCCTACTTTCTGGAGTATTTTCATGAGGATGAACCAGCCTGTGCTATTTCACTGAACCATTCGGGAAGACACTTGATAATCCAGCAGATCAAAAGACTTTCAGGTTCTTCCTCAGTCTGCTTTCCTCGGCTGCTCCATACAGCTTAAGCCTTCTCAAACCAACTTGGAGAATGCTTGGGTGTGTGGCTGCAGCCCAAGCTATGTGGAGAGCAGGCCTTGAGGGTTTGGGAGTTCCTTGCAGCCGTGCGGCTGTAACCCGAGTGCAGAATTTGACCTGCTGTGTCAAACAGGACACAGCATTAATACTCTTCTATTGAACTGGTGGCAGCTTGAATGCTGCTGAATGATGAATCAGCTTTCTAGCTGTAGAAAAGAGCTCAAGTCACATATTGAATTAATTTACAAAGAGATAGCTGTTTATTTACTTTCAGCGCAGTTAATTTGTCACTTTTAAACTGACCGACTCTATTGGCTTATGCACAGCTGCTCCTGAAATTTGTGAAGGTAAGCGGGAGCGCAAAGTACAACAAATCAATATTTTTGGCTGCTGCCTTAATGAAAAGAAGACTGCAGTATCCATTATATCATTAGGATATAAACTGGACCAAATTCATCCTGATTATGTGAGCAAGCTGGACTCCAAGCAGGTCTGTGCTTTCAGCAAAATTCTGCTTGAGTGCATTATTTTTGTTCTTCTGCAATATTGCATCTTAATGGTGTTGCCCCCTGTGCTGAGATATGCCTGTGCTCCCCAAAGCACGTCGATACTGAGGAAGAGTAATGGTGCAAGAGGTACCCTGGCCTGCATGGTGGATCCACACCGGACCATGCTGCTGCACGCTTGTCAGCGTGGTGACCTTGTTCTTGTGCCATTATAGATGGATAGAGGTGCATATAGGTGCATCTTGCTCCACTGAGCTTGAGCTGGCTTTTGGTGTGGATTCCACACCTGGGCTGTTCTCCATTCAGGTCTGAACAGTGGTTCGTGATCAGCAAGCTTGGGAGTCTCCTGCATATGGGCCAATGTGGCTCTATCTGCATAGGGATATATACTATGGGATGCATCCCAAGCAAATCTTGGTGCTGTTACAGTTTGATAAGAGATTTGTCAAGAGAGTGAGCCTGGGGGTTTCTTCCCACACTGCTGCTCTTTGTCCTAGAGAATTGGTTTTCAGAATTATCATTGTGCTACAGCAGTTGCTCCTAAATACTCATACAGCAGTTGCTGCTAATACACATGTGGTAGTAACCAGAAGCACAGTGAGTGTTTGCCAGCTAGAAGTATGTGATGAAGTGAAATTTTACATGTATTTGGTCACACATCCAAATACTTGTGAATTACTTCCAAATTTGTTTCAGTGCATTTACTTTACTTTTCCAGGAGACAGAGCTGATACAAAGTTGTAAAGCAATGAAAACTGTCCTGAAGTAGAAGGCAGCAGTTCCTGACCTCTTCCAACTCCATCCCTGGTTTCCTACTTGTATCTTAGCCAGAAGACTAAATTTCTCATGGGTTTGCAACTCAATTCATGATTCATAGCAAAAAAATTGGTTTAAGACTATTCTAGAGGTTAAAAAAAATAAAGGATTTGTTTGATATTTTTATTAGAGAACTCTTATTTGTTGATTCCTGCCTCAATGGAGATGGAGTTTGTCACCAGCCTACGTGTATAGTTCAAACTAACTGATTTTCTGTCTTCATTGACTTGTTTATTAACTGTTGGCATAAATGTCACAAGCTTGCCATTTAAAATCCATGTGCTGAGGGACACGTAATGTCTGCCATTTATGGTTTCTCTTTTTCGTTCTGTCTCCCATTCAAAACTGCTTTTTTTTCCCCATCCCTCTCATACTCTTGGACTCAAGGGATATAATATACATGATGAAATATGGTCATCTACAGTCAGAACTGGTCACTGTAGACTTTCCTCATAGTCAGCAGAGAGAAATGGGCAGCTGAGAAACGTGATTGATTTTAATCTAAACTAAAAAAATGAACTAAGTTGGATGAATCATGTTCTTAAAATATGCAAAGGTGCTTGCATGACTAGCTTGGAGGTAGAGGTCTATGCTGAACCTCTTGTTTTGGTCAGATGTAACCTGTCCCTGTTAACTGTAAACAAGAGTATCTGCTGTCAGCTTTACACGCTACATAATTTGTGATGACTCTTCTCTGCCAGTTTCATATTTTTAGCTGAATTTCAGAGAATTGTCTCTCAGTGTGAAATCCACATACAAATGCACCTCTAGAAATAAAAAGTGGCTTTTAGAAGGCTTTTAGAAGTGTAGGGGATAAGTGTTATGCGACTAATATTTTATAATTTTTCATTTTCTGAGTTTACAGGTCTAGACAGAGCATCCCACACTCTTTTCTATCTGTAGGAAGTCAAGATCTGATGTTTTGACCTTACTTGCAGACGTGGATGGTAACATTCCCTTTAAGCAACTGAGGGACTGGAGGGAAACTTGAGCCATTTCTTCATCTCTAGTGCTGCTTCCCGCCTGCTGTCTTCTTCCACATCCTCCACAATCTGCTAATTCCAATTCTTTAGAAGAGAATTGTGTCAAAACCCATCTATGTTTCCAGATTGTTGTAACATAGAATGAGCAGAGATCTGTTAAATATTTTTCTGTCATGATAGTGTACTCTGAGTTTTTGTCATAGTGATAGCTCTGATAGGTATAACTACTCTTCTGGAAATGTTCTCTGTCACAAGTCCTCTCCTGCCACCTTAAAAAGCTGGATTTTCTCAGCTCTGATATATGTACCCTCGTAGAGCTGATACCACAGCAAATTGGTGTATTTGTATTGTCTCAGGAGCTGGTGACGAGTCCAACTAATGCATGTGGGTTTATGATACCACCTACCTTGGATGACTGAATACCATGCAGCAGTACTTCTTTTCTGACTGCAAGTAAGGACTTGGAGAACTAGTGAGACTTCCTGACTTGTCAAAAGGTTGAGTTAGATGAGATCAGTCCTAGCTTAAATGCTGACGTCTTCCTTCTCATTTTTTTAATGACTTGTGGTTCAGCTAAACAGCATTTTTGACTCAAACTCCGCTTTTTCGTCTGGCATGTGTTTCTCCTCTGTGCACAGTTGATGTAACAGCCTGGCACGCAAAGAGTTTCTATATTTACCCCTACACTACTCGCTGATGTACTAGTAATACAAAATGAATGAAACGAGTTCTAGAGGAGCAGAGAGACTACTAAACACACTCAGCATCTTCTGCTGAAGAGACTTCTGTAGGCTTGGTTGGAATTGGTGTGGCAGTGCCATGGAATGCGGGAAATGACTAACTCCATTGCATAGGTGGGAAAATTGAAGTACTAAATCTTTTGCTGCTTCTCAGGAAAAGATTGAAACATCTTCTGAAATAGAGATAAAATAGTGGTATTAATGAAACGCTTAGAGGATCTTTAATGTTCTTCCAAAGCCCTCAAGCATGGGTTTAAGGAATGCTGTCAAAACTTAGTAACCTCATTTCAGGAGGCTGAGTCCCCTGATTTTCATTGGGACTTTAAATTTAGGCATTAGCTGGCACTAGTTTCCACCCCTGTAGAGCCCTCTGATAAGAATGCAAGCTGGAAGTGACCCTATTAACTTGTTATCTTTATGTACTTTCAGCCCTGAAATTCAAATGAATAAGTCAAGCTTGTCTTCAACAGTGCTGAAATCTTGAAGATGCTATTAAATGGAGGTGGAACTCAAATTGTTAAGGCTCCATGGATTTAATCATGGTGCCAAGTAAAACAGTCTGATCTTCTGTCTTGATACCTTTTAAGGTACCTCAAGAGTGATAGAAATTCCTGACGAATTGTGGCTAGAGCCTAAAAAGAAGGCAGTCAGTGTTGGAAAACCTTAATTATGGCATCAAATGACTAATAATGGAAACTAGAAACACCAGATGATATAGTTTACATTAAACCAGACCTGCCTGCACTGTTATATCTATTTGGCAGAAGGGAATAAATTTGTATCTTCAGAATCTTTGCATCTTGTCGCCGTCTTCTAAAATAGTTTTTGGTTATTGTGTATGCAAGCTGAACGATACTTTCATTTATTGCAGTTTGAGTGGTCTGATAAATATTTATGTGGGACCATTACTAGCGTTTTGAAACAAAATCAAGCAAGAATGAAAATGATTTGTGATACATGATTTTTTTTCCTCTCTCTTTTTTAATTTTATGAAGGCATGTAGGAGCTGCTGGGTAAATCTGAGTAGACTCGCTGGTAGAATTTAATTCTTTGTAGAGTTTTGAGACATTAGTGTTACAGATGTTCTTCATTTTCCTGGTGAATGTAGGCGAATTTCATTGCCCAGAGCCAGTATTTTGGAGCCACTTAGTTATCCCAGGCTTCTAAAACCAGTAACTTCAAAGCAATTTCAGACCATGCATCAAGAGAAATGCCAGTGGATATTGCTGGGAGGTGGCTCAGGAAAGCAGGATGCTCATGGGGGAGGCACCTGGAGAAGCCGCTTGGGACTGCATCGGTCCTCAATCCATGCATGGTGGCTCTCCTGAGCAGCCTCTCTGGGAAGGAGCATGCCAGGTGGATCACAAAGCACAATCCTGGCCAAAATCTGATCTGTCATCCTGTATCTGTGTCAGGCATGGATAAAGCATTCCTGGGAGCACTTATTTCTGAGTCTGCGGTACTGCGTTATTGTTGTTCTGCGAGTTATCTCTGGCAGCTTTTATAGTGCAAGCTTTCCTTCATTTATGATTTCCAGTTTTAGGAAAGTATTTGTTACCTTTTTTACTTTTTCTTTAAAATTAGTTGGGATGGAAACGTAAGATTTTTTTCAGAAACTCTGTCTGTGTGTTTCTAATTTCCCTGTCATTTGCAGCTTTAAATGAGTAAAGGAACAAGACTTGTCTTAGTTTCACTGGAGTGAATTTATTTAACTTTTTATTTAATAATATGAACTCTAAACCAGTGCATTAGCTTGTGAAAATATTTACTTTAAAGGGCCCTTAGTATCACCCTGCTATAGTTTCGAAGTTTCCTGAGTGAGACCAGTCCTGCAGAATTGCTCCATTCAAGCTGTTCAGCTCTTTTGGCTTTATACCCCATAAACCAGCTCATGATGTACAATACTTGTACCTAGCCATAACTGGATTATTTTCCCTTCTTTGGAAAACGTTTAGAGAATGACCTTTATTATTCAGGATGCTCCTGATGATAGGACATTTCATCTCGATCTTCAAGTAATTTATTTATTAGTAAAGAAATGTGCAGTTTGTGTTTCCTCTCGTCGTCTATTTTCACCTTAGAGATTTGTCTTCTGTTGCTCTGTCATGTAAGCCCAAGAGTGGCCCCTGTGTTATCTTGTGTGTCATTGTCCATTAAATTATGCTGAGGTACTCCTGCAGAAAGCTTATGCCCAGCAATGGCACCAACCCACAAGATTCTCAGATGATACTAGAGGAGAAGGGACTTCCAGTGCCAGCGTTTGCAGTCTGAGCATCTGAGCACCAGCTTTATCCTGGCATCACTTCAGACCATGATCTGCCTTCCCGTTTGAGCAGTTCGTGGTAGTTCGGAGGAAACTGGAGAAAAATCCATTTTAGGTCTTCCAAGGCATCAGTGGAAGCACATGTGCGTTGGACAAATGATGTAGTTAATTCAGAACTGCAATTCAGAACTGTAAACCTGTGAGCACGTGGAGGGCAATATGAGCAGTCCTGTCCTCCTGGGACATACAGAGGAGGACGTTTAAAGAGCGTCTAAGATGATGTGGGGAGCCACTTTGGTGTACTGCGTAATCCTTTCCTGAAACAAGTCCAAGAGAGAGGAATCACCAGTGGCCAATAAAGTGGAGGACATATCCTGCTGCCCAACCCTTGCTGCAGCTTCTGTGGCTTTTTAGGTAGCAGTAGGACGGGATAGAGTAAATTGTGGATTTGTGAGGCTGATTTGGAGCAGGGGCAGGTGGCAACACTGGACTGCTCAAAGGTATAAGTCCACGTATCTCTTGCTCTTCTTCAGTAGGTGGAGAGGCTCCAGGAGAGTTGGGACTGTTCAGTCTGCAGAAAAGAAGGCTCGGAGGAGACCTTATTGTGGCCTTCCAGTATCTTAAGGGGGCTACAAGAAAGCTGGTGAGGGGCTTCTTAGGATGTCGGGTAGTGACAGGACTAGGGGGAATGGATTGAAGCTGGAAATGGGTCGGTTCAGATTGGATGTTAGGAAGAAGTTCTTCCCCATGAGGGTGGTGAGACCCTGGCACAGGTTGCCCAGAGACGGGGTGGAAGCCCCATGCCTGGAAGTTTTTAAGGCCAGGCTGGATGGGGCTCTGGGCAGCCTGATCTAGTGGGGGATGTCCCTGCCCATGGTGAGGGGTTGGAACTAGATGATCTTTAAGGTCCTTTCCAACCCTGACAATTCTATGATTTACCCTGGAAGCTGGATTAAAGAGTACTTTTTTACAAAGCTGTTTGCAGCTCAAGGACTGCAAGTAATGATGGATCAGGCACTTGATTGGAAAGCTCTTTCAGTCTTTCATGGCTCTCATTGCTAAAAAGTTGTGTCATGCTTTAAGGCTGTTTGAGTAATTTCAGTGTAAGGTAAAAATGTAAAATAAAATAAAATGTAAAATAAAAAAAATAATCCTTCGACTGTCCAATCTCTTTATATTCATATGTACATGTTTACCTGAAAATAAATGTTTGGAGATGGGCTTCTATAACTCATGGAACAGATTCTTTTAATCTGTAGTCTGCTGTTTTACGTAAACATCTTTATTACATTTTATACACTTATGGTGTCTTATTATCATTGAAGTATTGCCAATAAGAAATAACTGAGAGACAGCCAAACAGAGTGCATGTGGGGAGGGAATTTTCATCACAGTTGGTTTACATTAGGCGTTTGTACTAAGACATTTTTGTGTTTCTCTAAGTTAAGTTGTCCATTGGCATTGAATTGATAATTTTGTCCATGGCTAACAAAAAAGGAATAGATCCGTTCTGTTCTGTGGTTTTTTTTTTGAGGACACCTTCACAAGCTCTGTACCTGCAGTGTTTTGCACAGCACAGGGCAGGCACATGGGGTGGGAAGATGCAAGATCTCTCACTGGGTCCTGGGGTGCCCTCTCTGGCATTGTAATGAGGTGACATGAAGATCAAGTCAGACACATAACATGTGGCAGTATTCATCTCGTATGGCTTAGTTCCCCCGATTAAATATCTTTACATGGGCTGGACATGAACATGGTGCTCAGCTAAGGTGAGGGGAGTCCTACCCCAGGTGGTGAAAGGTGCTTGGGGGGGGTCCTGCTGGTGGTCCTTGCTCTCTGGCTCAGGCGGTGGGAAGTGTGTGAAGGTGTAGGACTGTGCTTGGTTTCCTACATGCTCTGTCTTCGAGGAAACAAGAAAGAAAATGGGGAGAGTGGGTCTGCGGAGAGCCCTCCAGTGCATCCCCCGATCTAAATTACTGGGGACATTGGGACATGCCGCAGAGCTTACCTGCCACTTGATTTAGAAGCACACATTGATTTTTTGCCCTGTGGTGACTCTGCCATTCCCTCAGGATACTGACCTAAAAATAGCTTTGTAGCCAGCTGTGTCTCAGCTTTGCAGCTGTTCCCTAGTGGTGACAGTCTTGTTACCACAACCCCTGCCTCGAGAGAGAGGCACCCTGAAGCTCCTTTTCTTAGGAAATGCTTTTCAGTTACTTTATGGTTTTTTTCCTCTTAAAATTGAGCAAAATGTACTCACTGCACACGTACTAGTGACAGTTCTCCGAGGTGACAGACAGGAGAGGTGTGCAGCTCTGGAGCGAAGGAGATACTGAGGTTTCAGTCTGTCTCGAGCTAGGTGGCTGCTTTTCCCAGTGAAAATCAGTTCCTAGTTATAAACCTGAGTTTGTGGCCATTAGTGCTGATGAATAATCATGCCAGCGACTGTAAGGCCTGAAATTAAGCTTTCCTGCTTTAATTTATGTGAGGACTAATTATGAACAAGCATTTACACTGGCCTGAAAATAATCTGATTGTATGTGGTTTCAGTAGCTCTCTGCTTCCACAATGTGATCTGCCAGGCTCCCACAATAGGAGCCTTTGGTTGTTCAGTTTTACCAAAATTTGCATAGCAAATTCATTTCTGATTTTAGATCATTGCAGCCCATAATGAATTATATGCATAATTATTTGGAGATTATTTTCCTCTTCATTTGGAAGTTTTACCAAGAATTTGTGTTCTGGAAGTGTAACTTTACACAGAGGTCATTAAAAATAGTTTTACTTCTTACCACTGGTTGAGTTTAAAAGGTAAAGATTTTGCAGAAAGAAGAAAACACAAACCCTAACTGTGAATCAGTTAAATTTTTAATAACTTTTTTCCCCAAAAGCTTTATTTTTATGAGAGAATAACTATGGGATTTAATTAAATTTGCCAGAATACTTCACAGTCCCAGAACACCTTTCATCTAAAGTACACAAATTATTTTTCACATTTTAATGAAGGAAGCTCTTTGATGTACAACATTTATGTAGTTTCCCATTTTACTGAAAGGGTGTGAGAGGTGTAGATAAGTTAATAGTTTATTCTTTTTCTGTGAGGGTGGAGGAATGATAGCATAGAAATTTGTTAAGTGTAATGGGAACTTGAGGTGTTCAGCATCTCTGTGATGAAGCTACACTTGTCCGTAGCGTAGTTTTGGATGGGACAGATTTTTCTGACTCCAAGCAGCCTTCCTTGTGAGACCACCCTGCTTATGCTGTATGGTGTCTAGGAGCTGGTTTTAAAAGGGCTGGATTTCGTTATTTCTTTTTTGAGGTGGTCTGTAAGGATGAACTGGTTTGCACTGCACTACTACAATTCACGAAAGACTAGGACCTACTGGCGAGAGTCCAATGGAGAGCTACGAGGATGATCAAGGGTCTTGAACATCTCTTCTATGAGGAGAGACTGAGAGAACTGGGGCTGTTTAGCCTTGAAAGGAGACGGCTGAGAGGGACCTTATTAACGTGTATAAATATCTGAGGGGTGGGTGTCAAGGGGAAGGGGACAATTTCTGCTCAGTGCAATAGAACAAGAAATAATGGGTTTAAGTTAGAACGTAGGGAGTTCCAGCTCAGCATGAGGAAAAGCTTCTTTATTGTGAGGGTGACAGAGCCCTGGCCCAGGCTGCCCAGAGGGGATGTGGAGTCTCCTCCTCTGGAGACTTTCAAAGCCCCCCTGGATGTGTTCCTGTGTGGCTGCCCTAGGGGATCCTGCTCTGGCAGGGGGATTGGACTAGATGTTTTTTCTAAGTCCCTTCCAACTCCTAACATTCTATGATTCTACTTCTGCTTGGTGCAGCTGACCTGCCTGAGGGACAGGGTGTGCCATCCAGAGGGTCCTGGTAAAGCTGGAGGAGTGGACCAGGGTGAACCTCATGAGGCTCAGCGAGGCCGAGCACAACGTCCTCCAGCTGAGTCTGGGTAACTCTGGACGTCAATACGAGCTGGGGAGTGAAGGGATTGAGAGCAGCCCTGCAGACAAGAACTTGTGGGTACTGGTGGATGAAAAGCTGGGCCTGAGCCAACAGTGTGCACTCACAGCCTAGAAAGCCAAAGCACGTCCTGGGCTGCATCACGAGAAGCGCGGCCGGCAGGGCCGGGGCCTGATCTGCCCCTCTGCTCTGCTCTGGTGAGACCTTGCCTGCAGTGCTGTGTCCAGCCCTGGGGCGCTCAACTTAAAAAGGACATGGACCTCTTGGAACATGTCCGGAGGAGGCCACAAATACGATCGGGGGGCTGGAAGACACCTCTCCTATGGGGCCAGGCCGAGAGTGCTGTGCCATTCAGCCTGGAGAAGAGAGGGCTCTGGGGAGACCTTCCAGTGCCTAAAGGAAGCCTACAGGAGAGATGGAGGCAATCTTTTTAGCAGGGCTTGTTGTGACAGGACAAAAGGTAAGAGTTTCAATCTACAAGAGGGTGGATTTAGAGTAGATGCAAAGAAGAAATGTTTTACAAGGAAGGTGGTGAAACACTGGCACAGGTTGCCTGGAGAGGTGGCAGAAACCGCAGGTCGGATGGGGCTCTGAGCAGCCTGATGTGGTTAAAGATGTCCCTGCTCACTGCAGGAGACTTTGGACTAGGTGACCTTTAAAGGTCCCTTCCAACCTAAAACATTTGGTGAGTCTGTGATTCTATATTACTTGTTGTTTGTTTTTTTTACCTTGCCTTAATTATCATTAAGCAGTAAATCATAGGTGATGGCAGATCGCAGTCCAAGCCGTTATCAGTGATTAATGCGGCTTTCTCTGGGATGATAAATTTCTATTTTGCTGTCGGGGAAAGATACTGGGTAGTGGCAAGCACCAGTAGTGTGACCCGACCCAGGGGTTGCTGGAGGCCATGGGTTGCCGGTGGTGGCTTTTGGGGCTGCCGGAGGCCAGAGGAGCATCGGAGTGGAAGCTCAGCAGGATTTTGGGGCAGATTCTTTTGGGCAGTGCTGGGTGCTCTGAGTGGCTGCGGGTCCTGCCCAGGGATGGGGCATCCTCCCTCGCTTTAACCTTTCCCAGCACCACTCTTCAGAGACACTTGCCTTGTCCTTCTCCATGAGGAAATCCTGGATACAGCAGGTTCATCCCACATGAGCTACTTCCATTAGAATCCTCACAAACTTTTAACGTTGTGGGTTTTTTTCCTCCCAAAATACCAGGGATGTGCAAGTGTGTTCTGTGTCTTGGGTACCTACATGCAGGGGAAATTAGTGGTGTGTCTTCATCTCCACAATGAGCAGTTACATGAGCCATTTGCTAATGAGATGTGCTTTTCGTGATGTGGCTCCTCTGCATCCCGATGTGGTTCTACCTGTAATGAGATATCCTCCTTTTAGGAATACATAATTCAGTGTGGGCAGCAAGCTGCTTCTGAGATGCAAAGCATACTTCTGGAGAAAGGCAAAACAATCAGAAGGGAAGATTGTGCCCGTGGTGACATTTGGAGAAGAGATGGGGACTGTTTACGGGGCAGGAATAGGACTGGCGTTTAGCTGCGCTGGCTCAAGGGTAAATGGCAAAATCTGCCTAATAAACATGACCTAATGAATTTAGGACTGCTGACTCTAGAGTTTGACCACGCATGAATTTATGGTCAAAATCTACTGCTGTTTCCTTATAAAGATGGCGAGTAATATGTAAACTATATTTGAATTATCTGAACTATAAAGATTGAATTTATTGGGACTGGAAGTGAAAAGAAAACATCCTGCTGGTAGAGGTCGCTGGCAATAGCCATTGCTGCCGTGCAGAATGTTGTACTTCTATATTGTTAGGAATGCAGAAGGTTTTGTTTTGTCTTTGTGTAAACATAGGAGTGTTTAAAACTTTTTGCATATGTTAGCTCTTTCATAGGGATTTCCTTTAATTACTTAATCTTTCGTAATGAACGTTAATCTGTCACTGGCAAAGATAAAATCCAGCTAATTCTCAGAAAATCTGTTTCACTTTCTCTGTACCCACAAATTAAAACTCCTCTGATACCAGTTGGAAGCTCTGTCTAGACATTGAACATGGTCAGAAATAACTGTGTCATCACAGGAAGGGTAACCTGGCTCCTTTTCACTGTTAATTGTAATTCAGTCCACTTTGACAAAAGGGTTTGGATTCACCTGGAAAGTCTCTAGAGGGGATGAGACCCTCTGGCAAAAGACCTGTGATCCCCCTTACCTATTCACCAGCAGATACCATTTTCCCCACTGAGGTCCCTAAAGGGCTGATCTATACTGAAAAAAAAACCCCAAAAATGAAACATCGGCTTTTGCAGTATGAATTTGAATTGCTTGTAAAGAATTCTATCTCTTCAGTAAAATAAGTCTGTGATGCCTAGTTCCCTTTAAACCTGGCATATGTCTGTTCTGACCTCAATAAAGGCAGCCACTGTCTGGTCCTTACTGCTTACTACCACCGCCCTGCAGTGGCTCTGTATTTTCACATAGCTATTTGATAAGCCAATTCAAAAAAGCAATGAGAAAAGAACTCACCTTTTTTTTTTTTTTGAGAAAAGGAGTGACAGGATCAGATCCCTGAGTGGATTTGTTGACCCTGCAAACAACAGGCATTTTGGTAAAGGTAGAGAAGAGAGATCAAGTATAAAGCTAGGGTTTGGGTTACCCTTTTGATGTTTGTGACCCTGTGGGTTTGAGAGCATCCAAGCACGGAGCTGCAGTGGTACAGCTCATGTCACTGGATGTGTGCTAACACAGAGATTCCGTGTGTTAGCTGATTAGGATGTTTATTTGCTACATAATGTTTATGGTGTGGGCCCCTGAGCCTCGGGCTGAAATCACAAGTCGGAGCAGCTATCAGACAGATAAAACTGCTTACTACATTTTCCAGAGAGAGATAAAATCCCTCTGGTGGTATGTCTAACCTTTTCATGCCTCGCTTTACCTGTCTGTACAATGAGTCTAATGATCATCACATTGTCAAAGGCATTTTTGTGCCGGTTGTGATGCTCGCATGATTAATGGCTTTAAAATGCTATGAGTGATTTTGATGGAAAAACGTATCAAAATGCATTGCAGCAGTGGTGTGTAACGCAGCCACTTGGTATTTGGAGTTGGAGGGTGTTAAAGAAGAAAACCCTTTGGGAGTCACTTCTTTCCCAGTCTATTTGCCAAGGAGAACTGTAGCATTGCAGTGACCTATTTAAGCTAGCACATTTATTCCAAATAATTAACTACAGAAATATTACATTGACTGTATTGGACGTACCCAACAGCCGTGGGTTCAGCTTGCCTGATTGTTCCTTTCAGCCTTACAGGGGTGAGTGATGATCCAAAACCTGTTTTACTGCAGTGCTGGGTGGAAACAAAATACAAAATGTATTTCAGGATCAAGTGAGATGAATCCATACTGTTGCTCCCTGCGTGACGTAACCACCATGTCTCCATTTGGCCTGGCCAAGGGACTGGCTGTAGCTCTGTGCTGTAGGTGGTCCTCTGATGCATCAGTTTAAGGAGAAGAAAACACAGCTACAACATTTTTTTAGCTGTTCTTGCCAGTTGTTGAGCTGGTGACTGGAGGTGGAAAGGGCTGTTGGATGTTTCCCTTGGTAAAACATTCCGTGTAAGAAATAATGAGAGAGTATTTTAGTAGACTCAGGAGTTTTTGTAGAAGTTGTGCTCCTGCCTCTCAGGCACTGCGAAAAAGCTACTTAGGTGTTCTTGAGCCAACTAATACTTTCTCTAATATCCTAAATAATTTATCAAGGGTATAGGGTAAGATGAGGCTTTGCCACTAACCAGAACCAAATTTTTCATGGCTGTTTATCTCCTAGATAGCAGGATGACCTCCAGCCCTGCACAACTGGTGGCTTGCCCAGTTGTGGGTCAGCAGAGAGCGAAGCACATCAGCAGCTTCTGTGTCCAGGCCACGGTTTGATGCACATGTGGTTTGAGCGTAGCAAGGTGGGAAGGCTGTAGATGAGGGCAAGGCACACTGGGAGCTCAGTGTATGCTTCTCTCTTCATTTACCTTAATAAATAGTTTCAGCAGCTACTAGCTAACCTGCCTGCTTAGAGTCATTTCCATATTATTAAGGAACCCTGCTATGGTGTCCTTGTTTTAAATCCAGTATGGGGCTCATCAGAGAGGTGACAGGAGTTAATCGGAGCGACTAATTCCCATTTTTGGGCTCGAGGCCAGACGATTCAAGGCAGCATGCAGAAGCCAGGGAAGCAGATTAATGCTGCCTACAGCACGTGATATTTTGGCTCGAAACTGTGCTGAAGGAATGTGTCTGGCATGGCTTCACTACCTGGCCAAAACGTTTGCTGTGTTCTGTGGCATCAAAGACGATAATAGTTCTTTTAGGGAAGGATGCTCCACTGTCTTGTATTCCTCCTGTTTTTCCACTCTATTTCAATAACCATATAGACTTCTACCCTCAAGCAGAGTTGCAGACCTCTCCTTTCTTTCATGTGGTGCTTGACCTTCTCTGGTTTTGTTTGATTTTGTTTGTTTGTTTGTTTTGTTTCGTTGGATTTTTTTTTTTTTACTTCAATGTGTGGAAGTGTTTTCCCTCCCAGAGCAATCTAAATTTCAAGCTATTCCCAGTCAAAACCTCTGTTGTTTCTACACTGCAGTGCTTTAACTCCAGAAACGTTTTTTTTTTAACTCACTAATCTGGAGCTAAAGCACTGAGATGGAAATCTTCCTAAAGATATCCTGTTTCTTATTGTGGTTGGGAATAATCTCATGTGCCATTGTCACAGCCTGGCCTGGCTTTTAGGGTCAGGCCTTGGTAGTGCAGAAAAGGAATTTTTATTTAATGGAAGTGCCTAAGGACTAGGCAAACACAAAGATTAGTGATGCTACAGCCTTGGTTGAGTTGCATGATGTCACTGAAGTTAATTTATTTATTGAATTATGTGTTCTAAGGATGTGGAAGCCTTGGGATGAAAGATATTACAAAAGCTTTAAAGAATTATTAAACTACACAGCAATAAAATGCCTTTCCTTGTCCCTAATCATTCATATATTGTCCTTTTTTTGTGAAAATAGCTTTGTGTCTGTAATCAGCTGGTGAGGAAGAAGGTCCCTAGGTAGTGATATTGCTAATGGTGATAAGCAAAGGCAACACAGGGAGGGAACATGTGCTGAAGGTAATGTTCCCTGGTCCTTGTCACCAGCCTCCGTTTTGACTTTTTCATTTGTGGTGGTGATGAGAGATGTTACAAGTGTCTCCTGGGCAACCTGCTGCCTGTGTGGTGTGATTTATGGACCACTATTTCAGAGAAACTGCAATATTCCTCTTCATTCTGAAGAGAGCTTTAAAAACATACAAAAGTTGGGAAAATATTATCTTTCTTCTAAAAACAAGATTCATGAACAGATGTATATATCTATTCTGTCACCGTGCAGATGGGCAGAAAATGTTTAGTTGTCATGGCAGCGAAATGTACAGTATTGCAGATGATAAAGATATATAGATAAAAAAAGATACTGTCTTCCCAGTTGTTAGCCATGGCAGCAACTGATGAGTTTTGGTGTTTTTTTGTCTTGAAACTTCAACACAAAATTCTCCAGACCACATTTCATCAGCAATATCTGTGTCCTGTAACCTTCCTGTGATTTGCCTTCAGAGCTCTTTGCGCTAGGAAGCACTGGCTCTTTAACCTCTAATTATTTTTCTAGATATAGTTTCTCTCTTGAATGGGAACTGGGCAGAAAGCAGTAGATGGATCTCTCTGTTTTCATGCAGAAGCTGCTAGAGGAACTGATGCTTTTATTTTCTTAACTGAGATTTCCATATTGCTGAGTGTGATGGGTTACACCCCTGATGTTAGGGTGGAATAGGAACTATTTAGGCTATAATCAAAATTCCTGTGTATCTGTATATAAAACAGGCAGACCTTTCCACATGTTTAGACCAGAGTAAAACATATGTCCTTTATATTATGTTACATACTTTTTTTGCTAGGTAATATTGACAATATTTTTTAAATCCCACATTCTGCTCTCTTGATTTTTTGTTTTCCTCACTGCAGATATTTGGAAACAAAACTATAAAACTTCTTTGTGGCTGTTAATTTCCCTTTCTGCTCTCCTAGGCATGATGTGGCAGAGCAGCTGTAGATTATTACACTGCATGGCCATGTTTTAACTCTCCCTTCAATTGCTTAATTAAATTTACAAAGAAATAGTGTAGCGTATTTGTATTATTCATCGGGATATTCTACTCTGAAAAAGCAGTCCATGAAAATGGAATGAGGCGATTCAGAGCACTGTGATGTGGTGGATGGTTGGGAAAGCCTGGGGTCCCTTGCCCACCAGCACGGGGTTGGGACGTGCTGGGTCCCTGCAGCCCCAGGGGCTCAGGCCATGGCAGTGGCAACCGCGAGGGTGGCCTTGGTCCCTCCAGAATGTCCTTAAGGGGTGTACAAACACCCATGGGGTCTGCACCCCTGCCGGCACTGGGTGCTGCTATTTCGCCAGGGGCAGAGGTACACAGTATGTGCCAGTATCAGCAGGAGTTACGTTTGCCAGTGAGCACAGGAAGGGATAGTAGCGATTATGTAATTGTCTATAGTGAACTCAGAGCAGTCACAGAGGAGTTTAGACCGATTTTTAAATCCAAAAAAGGATGAGCGAGAGTTCTGTCTTCCACTTGACTTGACTTTTAGATTCTGGTACCAGTTATCTGCTCCGTGGATTTTGTGTAATATTGCAAATGTTTAGGGTACATCCTCTTGGTTACTGCAAATGAGGTGTAGCCATTTCCATTTAAAGGATCATATTTTTTTTTCCTTAGCTGCTTGAAGCAGTGTTTCATTTTTGGAATAAATAAACAGAGTGCCAGGCTCTCTGAAGGTCAAAACTGTTTACAGAGCTCTTCCTTGCTTGGCTTTTGTTTTGTCAAAAAAAAAAAATTAAACTGGGATTTCTGGGATTTTAGGATTAGTTAATGTATTTACCCAGCCTTAAAAAGGTAATTTTCATGGGATAGAGAGATCTTGTTTACAATGTGTATAAAAAGATTAAAAGGAATTAATTTAATTGTGTAAGACTATTAAGTAATCTCCTGCCTTCTGCTGTGAACCTATCATACCTTCAGCTGTGTCGCACTTTCTGTTTCTACTTCTTCTTAATCTTCAATTAACTAGAAAGCTTTCTCCTATTTTTTAATTCCATCTCTTATTCCCTTCCAAGGCCTTCTCTAGGAAATTCATTTGTGCCCTGGTATGTCCTCTCCTCCTTTCTATCTGTCATGGGTTTTCTTGTTGTCCCTGAAACCAGCATGGGGCCCTGATTCGGTTAAGTGCTTTTAACCCAATGAAGCCAGTGGGATTTAAATATCTGTCTGAGTGTTGTGCAATGGGATTAACTTCGCTGAACTCAGCCCTTCATGAAAGCAGTGTTTCAGTCCCCGTCTGCAGTTGTGTAGATGGAGAGCTGAGCCAGAGAGAAGATGGCACTGGGAAGAAAGATGTGCTCACAGCCAGCTTGCAACCACTGAGTGTTGAGAAGCCTTGTGTCGGTGTGGTTTAGGCTTTTAAATTTTCTGTAAATCCTATTGCCTGAGTTCAAATCCAGTGAATCAGACACAGGACTGGCCCGTTCTGCTCGTTCCATCGCTTCTTCTTTACCACCATGCTCTTGTTCCTGCCTACGGAGGAGAAGTGCCTGAGCAGGGAGGAATTAAATAATGACCAGCCTTGCCTTGATGCAAATATCAATGTTTTAATTTACATTATCTAGCAAGAAAATGTCCTCACTGAGAATGATTTCTCTTTTCTACTTTCCCCTCCTCCTTTCACAGCTGCTATTTGTTTCTGCTCTTTCCTTTGCATGATCCTTACGTCTTCACTCCTTGGATATAAGGGGCCAGCACCGTGATGTCTTCTGCCTTTACTCACAAAACAAGGCCAATCAATTTTTGTGTTGAATTGCTGCCAGACGCTTGCATTGTAGCAATCTCTTTCTGTCTTCTCTTAATGACTACGGGCTTTTCTTTCCGAGGTGGCAGATGGAGTGGTAGCTCCCCCTGAAAGGGTCCCGCTTTGTATGGACCCAGAGTCTCCTCTTTCTTTTATTAAGCTCAGCCTTATTGTGCTGCTGCTGTTCTTCAGAGCAGCCCATGTAATGAAGGTGCACAAGCGCCACTGAAAGTCAGATTTCCTAAATCTTTGTGTTGGCAGGTTTGAAAATTCAGCCTTTTTTCTCTAGGGGCAGTAACGCCAAGAGCCACAAACCCGCCGATATCCTGTGCATCTGACTTGTTGTGTTTCTGGGTCAGAGTTTGTGTTTGGGCTTACTAAGTCCAGCAGTAGCTGGGACATGGTCTTCCACTTTTGGTGGAAGAGTTCCCCTGAAAGAGCATGGTTCATTTTTTTACAGGTATTTGCCATGGCTCCTGCTCCGTTTTGGAGTGCAGTGGACTTCAGAAGTAGATCAAATAGAAACCTTGAGCTGTTATGTTTCTCTCTAGGTGCCTATTACTTGTGTGATCGTTGGGTCTCATCTTCCAAGTGGGTGCTAGAACTCGCTGCCTTCTTAAAAATGTGTATGCGGCATGGAAAGATTCATGGCTATGAGCCCTCGCTAGTTCACAACTGGTAAATGAGCTAATGATGATACATCTTCCCCTCCCTGCTGCACTCAGAATTTTTATTACAAGGCCAGTGTCATTTGTTTTCATCTCTTGCAAATCCTCCCTACATCCTTCTCCATCCTAATCATTTCCTTTGAAAAACACCTACTGCAGTGACCTCCATTTGACTACGAAACTGAAGCGCTAATCAGCAGGGCTGGTATCCGTGAGGTTTTGTAAGTGGTATATAGTGCAGAGCTCTTTCCAGCTTGTGTTTTTAAGCAGAATAGACCCAGGTATTTCCTTATATGTGAACTTTTGTCTCAGCATCAACATCCCTTCCTAGAAGTAAATTTAAGGAGACAATTTGAGTGTTAAGTGTGTGCAGAGCTCACCATTAGTTAGCCTACCACCTTCCAGGCTAATAGAAATTGTGTGAGGTTAAACATATTAAAATGAAGCACTTTCTGGGCTCAGGAGCAGCCTGCATGCTGTTTTCCTTGTGAAAATTTTAATTATGGTTCTTGATGTCCTCCAGTTCTGCCTGTACAGTAAGCCCTGCCATGAGTGTCTGCTTTATGAATGGCACTTCCACATGCCAATGGCAAGCAAAGCAGTCATAAATTCCTATTTTCATGTCAAATGCTTGGACATACATAGCTCCTGTTTCAAGTGGGAGCCAGGGCATGAAGATTGAAATGCATGCCTCAGTGGAGAGAGATTTTCTGGATTTTGGAAGGTGACTTGGACAGGTCATACTCTTATCTAAAGAAATGGATTTCAGCTGCATTTTGAAAAGGACAAATGTGTGCCTGCATTATGTATTTATTACTTAATGTCAAGAAGTAAATTATGAGTTTGGCAGATCTGCGTAATAGATGTCCATAAGAGATTCTGGCAGCCTAAGCTGAATGAAAGAGCAGATTTGTGGACTAACATGTCTGTAAAGGAATTATGTTTTGACTTTGTGCAAGATTTGTTAAAATATGTTTTTGTTCTGTTTTGGTAGTGATACATGACTAATACATTGGATAAGTGCGCGTGTGGGTGTACAGAAACCTGCTGGATAGCGTATCTTTTAAAAAATAGAAATAATTCAGTTCCTGACTTTTTTGAGTACTCGACCAAGTTGTAAAAATCAGTGATCAGAATTACCTTGACCTCACAGGTCATTTTACTCTCCCTGACCCACTGAGTTATGAACTCATTTTAAGTATTCTGAATGTGGGGACATTCACCCTGCAAGATTTTTATCAGCGCAGGGATGTGTGACTGCGTTTCGGCAGGGAGCGGAAAGTCATGCTACTTTTTCTTATACATATTTTTGGGCGCTCAGGCAAAGTGCTGAGTGCTTCTGCCCTCACCCTCACAGGAAGCCTTTTCCTTTGCCCTTCCAGGGTCTGTTTTGGGATGACTTTGTGCTCACACACCCCTCTTTCCCACAGCGCCTGGTGGACTGATTAAGGGGAATTTCCTTCTTGCCCCTCTGCCCTCACCCTCATCATTACTTCAGTGATGTCCAAGTACTCGGCATAGTGACAAATGAGACCTTTTATACACCACTGGTTCAGAGAGCTGAAGCTGCATCCTGACGTGTCCATGGGCTCTCCCTGAGACCACATTTCTAGCTGCAGTTCATGCATCTTAAAAAATAATTGTATTTTTAGCACATTAGAGGGCCCCCTTTTTTCCCCCTCCCTTGTCTTCATACCTAATTAGTCATTCTTTAAGTAAATAAAATGGTACTTTCCAAATTACTCACACCGTAAGGGAATGCAGTTCCCTGTCTCATGAATACAGTCTGTTCCGTGCTGCATGGGAATGATGGATTTGTCTCATGGATACATTTACTGGGAACATTTTTCGTAACTGTTTAGCTTGAGGCATGTTTATGGTTTGAATCAAATCTCACATTTTTGGAGGTTTCTCTCTTTTGGAGGCTACCACCATCTCATTCCTTGAGGACAGATGGAGTAGAGTTTAGTATTTCTTTTGATGGTCTCTTTGGTCCTTTGAGCATTCCATTCTCTCTGCCTATTTCTTATATTCCAGCAATGTGGCAGAATTTGGTAGCTTTTTGGTAGTTTCCAATTGATCACCAGCTCCTGTACTTGAAAAATGGCTTGTTTCAGCTTTTAATGTCCTTCATATGTCTCACGGTTTGCGCATACACATTTAACTCTCAGCATTGCTCTCCATATTTACCTGAAAGGAAATACTCACCGTGAGATAAAGGTAATCAGATGGTGAAACCATAGGCACACTTTGAACTCCTAATTTAATGAAAAAGTCACCTGAATGATGAAGTGTGTAATTATGCTGATTTTCATGACATTTGGGTCACAAATGGATTCTTCTTTGTGTACAGATGACATCACTTAATACCCGTTAGAGCTTGCTTTTAAGGCACAGCTTTGGCAGGGTTTTTGTATTAAGTGGGTGCTAGTTCTTCCTAAATTGTTGAGTCTTTCTATATTGCTTCTTTCACACAAATATCTGGAGAGATCCTTCCTTGTTGTAATGCTAGAATGTTGTGCCAAGCGAATTTTCTTCTACTGGGAACATATCTTGGGGAATAAGTATTTCAAGCTTAGAAAAAATATTTTCATCTCTTTACATTTTTCGTTTACCAGGAAGTATGGATTTGCATGGAGTTTTTATAAAGTTCATTTCTGTATTGTTGAAAGAAGACAGCTATGAAGGCTGTAATTCTGTACTTATACCCCAGAAAGTTTGGCAAAACAACAGAGATGCCAAGATCTCCTGGTTAATCAGAGCACTTCATCGTTAAGGTCCAGAATGAACAGGGCAATGCTGCCAAGTTTCTGTGCTAACGCACATCTGTCTCCTCCACTGAAAAGGTGCGGTAGGTGGCTGATGGGAGCGCTCAGACTGGAGTTCACACAACTAAATCATAGAATCACAGAATCATAGAATGGTTAAGGTTGGAAGGGACTTGGAAGATCATCTAGTTCCAACCCCCTGCTGTCTGCTCTCTGCCCAGCCTGTATTTGTGCCTGGAATTGCCTCCACCCAGGTACAGGACCTTACACTTGGCCTTGTGGAACTTCAAAAACCAAAGTCCAACTGAGACTAGGAGGAGAGTAAGGAACCGTATTTCTGAGGTCGTCTTACTCTTGAAGGAATGTTTTCCCTCTTGAAATCTCTTAAGCACTTTTAAAGATATCGCTGTTTCTATATCATGCAGCATATGTAGAGTATGTAATAGGATAGTACGTATAAAGTCTATGTATGTAGAAATAAATATATGCAAATTGCATAGTAATACTTTACCTCAGGTTTCTTATAAATCTCAAGGAGATGCTGCTTTTTCTCCCTTCAGTGCCATGTTTTGAACTTAACTCCTTCCTTGACTATGTTATTACTCTTTGATATTTCATTAATTCTTACTAAATTTTGTTGGCTGAATGATAAGTGTGGTTCGTATTTCTGCACAAATGCTAATTAAGAATGGCATGCCATATTTGGGAATTTTATTGAATTTAATTAGCAACAAAGTGAGTTAATCAGGTAACATTCACCTTGAACTTTTTCCTTTAAAGGGAGATAATTTCTCATCTCTTGCATTTTTGTATGAAGTGGAAAATTTCAAAGTACATTCTGGCAGCTAAATTTGAATATCTTTGTAGAGTCTAGTTAAATATTCTGTTTATAAGTGCTGCTGCTTAGTGATGTAATGAGCACAATATCGGTCTTTTGCCACATTATATATCTCTGATTCTTTAACAGTCAGGAAATGCATCTGGACTCATTCAGCATGTAGAGCTGTTGTTATTTAATATGATAGGAAATAAAATAATTTTTGACAAAAAAGACTTAAGTGCTGACAAATTACCATTTTGAAGTACGAGTCCTTGTATTTTGTACTTTGAAGAAACCCTTAATTTCAGAGCATTCAACAGAAAATCAGATCAGTGCTGTTTAATAATGACAGTATTTCTCAGCTATGTGCTAGTTTGTATTGTAGGGTAGTGCATATGCAAAAGTATTCACTTTTTTCCTTAATGGACTAACTGAATGTGGATTTTATTGGAGTGTTGCCAGCTTCAACTGATGTTCTGTATGAACTATTAGGACAAAAGAAACTCCTTAAAATAAGTATTCAGAACATGATGTTAGGGACGTAAGTCATAAAGCTGCAGGAATGATTTCAAGAAGAAAAAGTAAGGCTGTATAAAATTACATTATAAATCTGCAGCCAGGGAGAGGAGGAGGGGGAGGAAGATGTCAGAAGCATAAAGAAATTACCCTGGTCTTCAGGGAGAGAAATGTTAATCCAACACTGAGTGTCTTTGAAAACTTCACCCTTTAGTATTCATATACTCATCACTGTGACTGGAATATCGCACACTGAAAGTACATTAAAAGAGTGTGATTAAGGTTGCAAAGTCAAAAAACTTGCAAGTTAGAAAAATCTCTGTGCGAATCTAGTCTGTCTGCATTATCAGACACTGTAATTATATGATTATTATTAGTAGTGGTGATTTTGCATAGTCTTGATTATTCAAAGCCTTTTCTTGGGGGCCGTTCATTGTTTTGCCTTTCCTCTGCCATTCATTTATTGTGGCATAATTCACTACATTTTAACGTTCTCGAGGATCTCATCCGACAGGATAAATTCCGTGATATTTAACTTCACTCCTCACTGTGTCTTTCTTTCTTTTCATCATGATCTACTTGGTGGTGGAAATTATGGTTAGTATTCAGCCCCTGGTTGAGACGTGCAAGTGTAAACACGTGGGCTTGATGTCAGGGGTTTTTGAGTATGAACCTGCTTTTTGTCAGCTGAAGGTCTAGCAGGGTCCTTTCATATGCCCCAACATTGTCTACCCCGTCTCCTGCTAGAACTGCAGTGGAGTGTCGGTCCGTGCAGCATTTCCATCATACCTGTCAGTCCTGTGAGGATGTCTCAGATAATACGCTGGGGAACTAAATCACACCAGACTCCTTTGTGGAGGGAACTGATCTTTTTACACATTAACTGAGCATGACTAGAGTGTAGGTGTTTGGCTCACATGAAGACATCTACATTTACGAATCTGAACCTGGACTTCATCCTTGATGTTAATGTTATTAACACGTTGCAGATGGGGAGCAGAGGCCCAAGGAAATGAAGATAGGAAATATACAGAAATGATAAGGGCTGATTTTTCAGAAAATACAGCAATCTGTATTTCAAAGCACATCAGAAAATTGCAGAAACTTTTAGTTTGGGAAGTCCTTTATCCCATCCTCTTGCTCAAACCTTTTCTAACCTCAGTGTTAGGTCTAGTTGCTCCAAGCCTTGTCCAGATTGGTTGAGAAAATGCCTCTGGGCAGCCTGTTCCAGTACTTAACCACACCTATGGCCATGAGTTTTCACTTAAGTCTAAATAGGGGTTCCTTTCGCTGCAACTTGTGGCTGTTGCCTCTCTGTGCTGGGTCTTCTCTATAGCCTCTCTTTAGATGAAGAAGGCTACAAAGAGATTTCCTTACACCATCATTAACTTTTTCTTTCTAACCCAGTTCCCTTAGCTTCTTCTCATCCATTGTATGCTTGGCCCCCCTGACAGCCATATTGGATAGACACCAGTTTGTCATTAACTCCTGGAACTGGGAAGTCAGAAACTGGGGTTGCTGTTCTAGATGTGGCTTCACTTCCCTTCTTGACCTGCTGGCTGCCGTTGTGGTGGTACAGCCTAGTGTGTGATTAGCCGTCAGCACTGCATGGACACATCTCTGGCTCGTGCTCAATTTGTTGCCCATCAGGACCATCATGAGTTTTTCTCCTGAGCTGCTCCTGCTGGACCCCAGCCCATACCAATGGATAGTGAATCCCAGTGGGGGATTTGATGTTGGTCTTTGTTAAAATTTTGGGTGGCTCTTGTCAACTGTTTTCATGTCACCTGTTCTTCCATCTGAAGAGTAGCCCTGCAGTGCACAATAGCCATTACTCCTTTTAAATGGGTGTTATTTCTGAATTTGCTAAGGGTGCTTCTTATCCTACTCTCCAAGTTGTGACTGAAGAACATTGGTCCCAGTCCTGACTTTTTAGGACCCCTCATCACAATGAACTCATGGATGTGTGGTAAACTGGGGACACTTTGAACTACAACCTCTACTGTTTGAGCCCAGCAGTCCAGCCTTGTCCAACCATTTAGTCAAGATGCCATAATTAGGCTACAAAGACTATGAAAAACCATAGTGAAAGCTTTGTTCAAGTAAAGCTTTGATTTGGCCATGGTAGATCCACCATGAGTACCAAACCTATGACTGTAGCTGCCTCCTGGTTTTTAGAGGACAACCTATCGCAGATGCCCAGCATGGTGCCTCCATGTTACTGCCTGGATCCTGTTGGCACATCCCATTAGCAGCTCCCTAAGTGCTCCTGGGTGAGCGGAAAGGCTGACTCGAGCCTGTTCTTAACCCTCATAGCATTTTTCGCCTCAGCTGGCAACGCCTCACGTTGCCTTTTGCTTCCTGAGAACATTTCACCCACTTTGTGAGCATGAGATGTTCTCCCTGACCCTGACTGCCATAGCAGGCTCCAGCCTGGGCAGCAAGAAGCCTGGACCAAACTCTCCAGCGACTTTGGTTACCGCTGTACCTGCCTGCCACTTCTGACCCTTCCGCAGCGTGAATCTTAGACATGCTGTGGCCTCTCGTAGATAAGTGTCTTTTGTTGTAGTTTTTTAACATTTGAAAATATTTTTGCTGAATACAATTCTGGAAGATGTTGTTAATTTAAGTTGAACTATAGCACAAGGTTGAGTTGAAGGCAGGTATATGGTGTAGGAGGTTTAGTGAAAAAATGTTTAATAATAGGGCAAACTTTGAAAGAAGAGAGATACTTCTGAAATTAATTTCTAGCAATTTTAGTGTCAGTGCCACAGCCCAACTATTTCAGTCAAGCTAATAAAATTACATGTGTACACTTAGTTTGTAATATGAGAAGAATGCCAAGGGTGAGGACTTCCAGTTTCATAAATTGTCTTCTCTATTATTTATAGAAATAAACTACATTTAATGATTGCTGTTAAATGTAATGATTTTAAAGGGAAAGTGGACGTAGTTGTAAAGATAACATTGAACTGAAGAGGTGGCTTGTGATGGCCATAATGGGAGTTTCCACAGTTAATCAGCCTGTATTAATTAGCAGAAGTATTCTTGTTTTGTTAGAAGCTACTGACTTTCGGGACTGACTTCCAGGACTGCAGACAGTGACACCAATTTTTTTGCTTAGCATTTGCTTCTTTCATTAGGAAACCAGGCCCAGGAACCTTCTGATTTGTGCTTTTAGGCTCTATGGTCTGCAGTCTTAGTTTAACTTTATTTTGCAGTGGCCGAGTCACTTTGACCAGGTAAAATGCAGTATGTCCATGGAGGGGAGCCCAGCTGAGCCCTGGGGTGGAGACAGGATGAGCAGAGCATCCAGTGGAGCTGATGTACTGGCAAAATGATGGCAGTAACAGGAATATCATCCAGAAATTTCTTAACCTTTTGGACACATGAGGTGAGATTTAGGGATGATGCATGTCTGTCAGTCAGTCAGTTCTGAGTTACCAATCAAGGGTCAACTGTTTCTCCCAGCAGCTCCAAGTTTAGGTCTGATAGACTTTCCTCTTCTGCTCCTCTTTTTGCTGCTGATTTGAATGGACCTCACCTCTTCTTCAGTGTATTTTCTTCTTACTGTGATTTTAGGGACATTACAGAATCACGGAATGACAGAGTTTGGAAGGGACCTCTTGAGGTCCAGCCCCACTGCCAGCGCAGGATCACCCAGGGTAGGTCACCCAGGAGTGTGTCCAGGCGGGTTTTGGATGTCTCCAGAGAAGACTCCACAACCTCCCTGAGCAGCCTGTGCCAGTGCTCTGTCACCCTCACAGTGAAAAAGCTTTCCTAATGTTTTTGTGGAACCTCCTGCATTCAAGTTTGTGCCCATTACCTCTTGCCCTGTCCTTGAGCATCACTGGGCGTTATGGGCTCTGTTTTGTTGTTAGTCGACAAAATGTGGCAACGGTTTTAAATTCCTGAAATGATAGAAGAATTTATAATTTCAGTATAGAGGAGTTTGATGATAACATACAGGTAATTTTATGCTTTTTTGGTAGGTATTTTTCAGGATTTTTGCTGGAAAAAGATTTGGTTTATAGTTTTGTTTCCTTGGAGTGGAGAAGGGGAATCTTTTCTCACTCCTCGTCTTTCACCCAGAGTCATGTCTGAACTTTCTGGGCTGGAAGGAGAAGCTTTTATTCCAGCAGATTGCGAGATAAGGTATTATATTTTTTTCCAAAGCAGATTTCAGGTTAAGACCCTAATTTAAATGCATTTGTAGTCGAAGTATGTTATTTCCTTTTTATTTGAAAGGAGGATGGATTTAAAAGCAAAGCTTGTAGAACAGCTCGAGTATGTTCTGTAAATTGTTTGTATAAATTATATGAGAATAAATAGCAACGAGCTTTAACTCTTCCCTTCTAGTTTTCCTTGGATTTGAGCTTCTTTATTCAGAACTTAGAGAGTATCATTTGTGGCATTTACATTACACTGAAAATCAACTGCTCTTCATTTTCATTATTTTTCACGCTTTGAGGCTCTTGTATTTTCATGGTGTTGGACAGTCAAAGTGGATAGAGAATCAGAAAATCGTTTATCCTGGAGTTTTCCCTGTTTTCTATCTCTACTCTGCATTTTTTACAGCTTGCCTTATTTTCTCCACCTTGTATTTATAGCAGTTTTAGCAATTTCAAACTTCTTTTCCTCTTATGTTCCCTCAAAAAATAAAATGAAGTAAGGAACCCAAATGTGACTCTCTACTTTGAGGAATATGCCTGGATTTTTGGAGGAGATTTACTCTCACGTGCCTCATACTGGTCTTGTGTTGCAGGATTACTTATGGCAGCATTTTCCAAAGAGAAATTTGAAGAAATGTGTAGGGGCTTATGGTGTTGTTTGTGAAAACAGACTTTTTCATTTATAGCCCTGGGCTGATAACATTGCCATCTGATATCAGCTTGATAACTTGTAGGAAGTGATTTGAAGGTGTCCTCTATTTTAAAGGGGATTTTTTTTAAGCTTTTGAAGATTTATCATTATTGATGTTAATAATTTTTGGAAAGGATATCGAATCTTGTGCTTCGGAGTTTCATCCGGTGGTTTCTGAAGTATCTTCTGTTGTGACCTTATGATAACTTAAACAGTAACCTAATCATAAAATGAGATTGAATTCTGGATGGCTTGTAATCCCATTTGTCACTGCCACAACCCTACTTGTTGTTCCTAGGCTCTTGTGTGCCTAGGCAATGTGTGCTTTCTGCTGTCCAGGTAAAGTCTTTCAAAAGAGGAGATTATTAAATGTATTTCTGTAGGGACCTGCTGACAGAATCCTTGAAGAAAGCCAGTAAACCGGAGGTATTTTGGGTCTGATCCTGTTTAGATGAAAACATGGTGTTTTTTCAGTTTTTATTTTATATTTTATGTTTTCATGCTTTGTGGTTTTATTTTTATGGTTGGAGACTTAAATATATGAAATTGTGTGGACCCTGAAAAATGATGATTCTTGCTTCTGAAATTAAAATTCAGAGGCTATACCCTCTATTTCGTTTAGCAGGATGTGTTGCCCATGTTGGTAGGTGTTGGTGCCAAGGGTTTGATGAGCTCCTCTTACTCCAAACCTGAAGGATGTCGTCAGCACTGCCTATACATGACAGAGGTGCAGATGTGACTCCTAGAGTTTCACCTTCCCTAGTGAATTATTGGCCGTGTCAATAGAGAGACTGCAGAAGCAATTTCACTAAAAATTAATGAATCTGGTGGGTTTAGTTTAGATTACCCAATAAATTTTGTTCTGTTTCTAAGAGAAACTAGCACTGTCCGTGAAAGGTAAACAATTTCACAGTCCATTTGGCATTGTGCAAGGTAAGGCTGAGTTTAGAGATTTGCTCAGGTACATCCTGTTAGACAAAAGAGGGAGGTCTCCTAGTTTTTGTTATTACTTTTTTCCCTATGCTGAAGTTTCTAGAAGTGGAAAACCCAGCAACTAACAAGAATATTGCTTGTCTGTATTTAATTTTGCCCTAGCTGTGTAGTGGCTAGCAACCACGTGTGTCTTCCTGGCAGGAACTGGTTTCACCTGGGGATGGTATGTTGAAGGCTTTTGCTTCTTGAATAGAGCCAAGAAGCCCAGATTGAACATTTTCTCAAACCAAGAATCCAGCAAATTTGAGACAGGTTTAAGTCAACTCTTTCAGTTCAGGGGTTTAATTTTTATATTGTAGTTAACATTACATTTTAAGCTAAACTTTAGCAACGGCATTAGAAAATACTTTTTTCATTCTGAAACTCTCAGAGTAGAAAATTCTTACTGCTTTTCATATTTTGAACTCCCAAATGTTGAACTTCCTTAATTAGTTGCAGTTTTAGTAGAAAGGAAGAAAAAAAAGAAGGAAAGAAAGAGAGAAAGAAACAAAGAAAGAAACATGTATATCCAACCGCAAAACATTTTTGGAGTAAAATTTGAAACTATTTCCAGTTTCTTCACCACATACAGCTTCCTGTGAGTAAATGTCATATCTTCTCAGGAGAGCAAAAAGCTGCGGTACTGAGATGACTGTCTTCAACTGTTTCACACTGTCATTTCTTAGGCTAGCACTATCAAGCATCCATAGCATTTGTAAGTCAAGAAGTTGTGTTTTGGAGGCACACCAAGGGGGCCTCTTTCTTCAGGAATTGTAATGGGAGCTGAAATGATTACCAGTGATCACGTGGCAGTGGGGACCAGCTGGGCTGCTCCTGGGCACCTACATCTCGATCCTTCCACAAGAAAGCAGGGAGCCTCAAGGTGCTGCTCCTGGCATGCCAAGGGACGGTTACTTACCTGGTGTTTTAGCTACAGGAAAGGTGATGTAAACCAAGAGTGGCTGGAGGTCTTCCAGTGAGCTTTGGTCTCAGATGGGACAGTTTGGAGGTTTGCCAGCAAAGAAGGTTAGAAAGAGGTATGAATGTAGGAAAGGAAGGAAAAGGAAGTGTAGATGAAGGAAACCAGCAGCTTCTTTCGACTGTGATGGGATTTGACCTTGGCTTTAAGACCATTGGAGTCTTTTCTCCACTCTTAAGGTTTCTCTTTATTTATGGTACTTTTTTCCAAAGTAGCATTTAATCATAACCAGGAGAAAGGAAGTAATCTTCTGGTACTTTGCACTACTGAAACCTGTAATAGAGCCATCTCTGGGGAAAAAGTACTGTATTTTACTTCCCGTTACGTTTTCTACTGTTTTGTCTGTTTTAGTTCTAAAACGCTGGTTGTGGACATGACAGTGCTTTCCTTGAGAGACATTCAGATAACAGTCTCAGGCCAGATGCAGAGTGATCTTTCTCAAATGGCTCAGGAATAACAAAAGTTGTCTTCACTTTCTGTGTTGCTGAACTGCTACACCTGGAGGAAGGTGATTTTACTCTAAACCTGTGGAACTGACATGGACAACGTGATTTTGCTTCCTCAGAGGATCTCAAATCTGGAGTTGTTTTTTTTTCTTTTTACCACCCTCCCCCCCAATCCCCCCCAATTATTTTGCAGTTGTAGAATTTCAGTTTGCTCTGTTCAGCATGAAGAGTTACATGTTATGGGGTCAGACAAAATTTGGCCTCCTTATTTGTCCCTACCTTTTGTGGTGTTTATAAAGTGCCAGGCTTGCAGTAGTTGTCTTTCAATATTTGACCCATATTGGCTTGCAAACGTCCCAGAAAATACTTGTGTTCAGTGCAGAGGTAAGTAGGATATCAGAGTGCTTGTGGTGTTGAGAAGGTGCTGGCCTGGCTTGGCTGCTTGGCAGCCCACAGCTTCTCTGAGCAGCTCTGGAGGATTTACTTGCGGGATGCCCATCCCTACAGATACAAGACTTGTTTTTATGATTGACTTCAAACATCTCTCAAGGGACAGCAATGAGACTAGGATTCAGCACCATCTCGCCTTTTCAGGACAGTTGGAGGAGGTACACATGTAGAAAAAGACAGACAAAACCTTCACTAATTTTATGTACAAGTGGGACTTCTGTCAGGAATCCACCAAAGTGAAGTTCTTTGCAGATGCTTTGTAGAAGGTCTGCCCTCTCTTCAGGGACATGCCAAGGTGGGTTGGCATTCATCTCACCTGACTTTAGCCAACTAGTAGTTAAATGCGTAATTTTAGGTAGTCGTCTGGGCTCTTGCCATAATCAATAGAGAGAGTCTTCTATGTACGGAGCCGTCACTCCTACATCCAACCTTAGGTTTTGAAAAGCAGTCATGGGTGAGAAGCATCTTTCCCTTTGAAGAGAACTTCTCTTTGAATTTGTTCATCTAAACAGCGTGGTTGGTAAGCAAGAAAGGTCACTTCTAGTTCATCTTCCTTCCCAGCATGGAATATTAGGTAAACTTGGTGTTTTTCAAATAAAGACAATCAATATGCAGAGGAAATTATTTCCAGGAATGCAAGCAGCTTATTAGTTTGTTTGGAATGTTATTCTTTTCAAAGCAAACTCTGAAACAATCCTTAGAGGACCATAGAGAGCAGTGTGTATCCGTTCGAGTTGAGATCAACATCTGTGTGTCTCCTCACTCTTCCCAAGTGCTTGATCCGGCTGACTGCAAAAGTTGTCCGTACTGTTTGCTCCCACAATGAAATCCCGTCTAAATATAGTGACTTAAAATAAACGAATGGACTTGGTTTCATACATAAGCTCATTGATTTAATAAATAGAAAGTATTAAACATCTAAAGGTTGAAGGAGAGTTAGATAAAGAAGCCAGCTAATTAATCATGCAGACTGCGTATTCGTCCCTGAGCTATATTTGGTTACTGCTTAGCAAGTAAAGGGCGAGTAGCTCTGTGCTTGATTACGTTCAATGAACTCTCTGTTTTGGCAGAGCAGTGAAAGCAGGTTTGTATTTACTTTTAGGGACAAAAGCAGCATTCCTTTGACATGCAAGTTGTAGTCCTTTACTGCTTACATCCCTGTTTGGAGTAATTTACACCCAGCAAGCAATTTACCCCACTGTTTTAAGTGTCTGCAGAATTTGGTCCTGGCAGATTAACATGCATTTACAAATCCAGCTGGCTGTTTGGAAGCTCCCAAAGGAGTACTTGATTGCCAATTACACTGTTTCTCCTTTCTATCAAATTGCCAAGAAACAGTAACTCAATTGATTTAAAATTATTTCTATCCCACGCAGTCTGTAAGCCTTGCAAGCAGGTTATTATGCTCAGTTGCATGGTGGTGTTTTACCCCCTTGAATTCTGTTTTTGGGATTGCTCATCATGTGCCCGGTTGGACTCCATTTAATAACTTGCTTGTGCTACATTAGCTGTGTTTTGTATCAGGTAATTTTGCCTTCCTGTTAGAAAACAATGTTTCATAGTAAAAGCAAACACGACTTGTGTCTAGTTATGGGCAGGTAAATTTCAGAACAGCAATACCAGTTACTATTTTGTTTAAATAAAACAAAGTAGCCGCAGTCACAAAGGAGCCAAGTTGCCTGTAACTGCGAGAAAAAAATGCACCTTTGCTTATCCTTTGCAAACAGTTATGTTAAAAGAATGACTGTTCAACATTTTTCTCTTCCCTTTTCAGATTGAAGTTTATAAAGCAGTTTTCAAATAGAGAATGATTAATATCCCAAAAGGCATCTTTCTGTAGATTATTTAGGGTGTCATAGAATTTTAGAATGATTTGAGTTGGAAGGCACCTTAAAGATCATCTAGTTGCAACCCTCCTGCCATGGGCAGGGACACCTCCCACCAGGCCACGCTGCTCAACGCCTCGTCCATCCTGGCCTCGAGCACTGCCAGGGACTCGTCTGAACACGTGCCACTGAGTATGTGCTGGGAAAAGTTGGTGCCAACTGGGCCTGTGAGGACCACTATGTCTGGAGGTGCCAGGGTAGGCAGGAGGAGCAGCCTGTGTGGGTGGAAGCTGCCTGTGAAGCCTTTGGTTCAGAGTGTGTCTCTATAGCAGAAGAAAGGTTGGGATGCTGTTGACCATGGAATCTTCAACTGAGCTTCCAGATCGTGCAGCAGGTGGCATGAACATGGATAACAGACTCTTGCAGCTCTATGGTCCTGACCTGTCTGAGAGCAGCCTTTTCTTGCCCACGGCCAAGGAGACAGTGATCATGAGGGCAAGAGATCATGGTCAATACAAGTTGTAAGCTAACTTCTGTTTTCCAACGTTTGACTTTGCACAGAATCACAAAATTACCGAGGCTAGAAAAGACCTCTGAGATCATCATGTCCAGCCTATGACCCAACACCACATCAGCTAGACCATGGCACTAAGTGCCACATCCAGACTTTCCTTAAATACCTCCAGGGACAGTGACTCCACCATTTCCCTGGACAGTGAATTCCAGTGCCTGATCACCCTCTCCGTGAGGAAATTCCAGTGCCTGATCACCCTCTCCATGAGAAAGTTTTTTGTGAGATCCAACCTAAACCTGATGCAGTTTCAGGCCGTGCCCTCTCGTCCTGTCACTGATTGCCTGAGAGAAGAGCCTGACCCCCACCTGACTACCTCTTCCCTTCAGGCAGTTGTAGAGAGTGATGAGGTCCCCCCTGAGTCTCCTCTTCTCCAGGCTAAACACCCCCAGCTCCCTCAACCTCTCCTCACAGCACTTTCCCTCCAGTCCCTTCCCCAGCCTCGTTGCAGTAGAGTTTGTGTTGTTTGGAAAGAGTTTCCAGAGTGTGATTTCCTTGGTTTGAAAAGAAAAACATAAAATACTCTTTGGTGGCAGTGATAAATGACAAATCCGTTTAGTAACAAACGATCTAAGCAGGAGACATCATTAAGCATAGATGCAACCCACTTTTGCATCGGACTTTGCAGTTGTTTTCCCTGAAATACTGAGATTCAAGAATTTTCTCACTGTAGGCTCTGAATGAGAACTTATTATGCACAGACTTTTTTTGCCCTTCCCTGGTATAATTCTTTTTTGTCCTCTTCTCCTCTTGTCCTCTCTGTCCTCTCTTCTGGCTCGTCTGTCCAGCCTAGTGATCTGTACTTTGCACTATTTAGGCTTTTGTTCCAGTCCCATCCTCCTTGGCAGGGCCTTCGCTGCTTTCCAGGGTCTTCCCTGCTGCACTCTATAATTGCATCCTTTTCCTCCTTGGCTCGCAGTCACTGACCTCTTTTCTCCAACGTCCAGAAAACTGTGGTCTTGTTTCTGTGGGAGTCCCAGATTCCTCTTATAATTATGGACTCGAATCTACTCATCCACCTTCTCATGTTTTCGTTGCCTGATTTTTCTCCTCAGCATCCTTGAGATAACCTCTTCTCCCTATTCTCCTCTTTTTTTTTCCCCCTCATCCTCGGTTGCAGGTCTTTTTTTTTAATGGTTTTGAAATGTTTTTTTTTTGCACTGTCCTGGGAGACTGCCGAGAGCACAGCGTGCTCAGTGTCTGCACTCAGCTCTGGGATGCACAGGTAGCAAAGCCTAATAAAGCCAATAAATGCAATTGCATGAAACATCCTATTTGACATGAAATGGATCAACCTGGTTTGCAGGGATATCACGCAGATTGGCTTTGGGCTTTTAAGAAATGAGCAGCAAGCGTTTGTGAGCAACAGTTTTTTGAAGGCTTTTAATTTTGGAGAGAAGGCAGATAGCGTTTTAAGAGAGAAAAAGTCATATACATTTCTGACATGAAGGCTGCTCCCATGCCAATTCTGTCTTCCAAAAGACATTTTCAGATAGCTCTGATACTTTAGCAGTCATAATGAAGTAGTCATTCTGCCTTCAGTAAATTTCAAAGCTACTTCCCACGATGCAAGCAGCCTGGCCTGGAAAATCTCAGCCTGTTACAGGTTATAGTCTGGACAAGTAGCAAGTAAGCCATCAAAACCAATGCTTGTATAAGGCATTTTGAGGCAACCACAAAATGAGGTGGTGGTACAGATGCCACTTGTAAGAAGTGTGGATTTGTGCATGGACCTGCTTAGTGCAACCGGTTATTTTCTATATAGCATTTAATGCAGCTGACAACCAACCTGATCTTTTCTTGTGCAGGAGAGCTGCGCAATAAAGTTGAAATACTGGCTTGGTTTTGGACAGTCGTTATGCTGGAATACAGTAACCTGAGTGACAATGTTTATTCAAGGAGTAGCCTAGAAAAGCAAGATACAGATGGCCCTGGTGGTGTTGGACAGAGGCACCCCGTGGTTTGGACAGGCTGCTGGCTGGCGTTCGCCTCCACTCCTGCTACAGAGTGTTGCTCAGCCACCAGTTTGCAGAGAGGAGGAGGACGGTTTCTGTGATGAGAAAACTTCTTTATATAGGCAATTTGTAAAGCCTTTGGAAATAGTATTAAATAAACAAGACACTATTGTACAGTTGACCAGCTAAGTTGAGCTTTAGCCAGTAATCCTGCTTAGTAAGCATATTATCAGAAGGAATACACTAGTCTAGACACTTTTTGTGATTTTTAACTTTGGTATGCAGTTACTCTGAAATAACAGGCTTTGAAAGGAAAATTGTCTGAAATGGCTAGTTCTTTACTGCAAGCATTAATGACCTTCAAGGAGAGAAAACATTAAGCACTAAAGGGCTTTTCAATCTACTGGAGAAAGGCGTAGCGTGAGGGGGTGGCTGAAAGCTGGGACAGAAAAATTCACATGGGAGGCGAGACACATTTTCAACAGAGTTACAATCCATTGGAATAAATTACCATTGAAAGTGTTGGATTTTTCTTTCCGTTCTCAAATTAAGGCTGTCTGTCTTGCCAACTCTTGTTTTAGCCCAACAAAACTGTGCTTCAATGAAACACAAATTACTGGGATCTATGTGGGAGTAGCTGGGAGATGTATGTCTACTTGCAACGCACAGATCAATTTCCATAATTTGATGGAGTTTTTTGAACTTAAATATTGTGAATTTAACAGCAGATGCTTTCCCCTACTTCTTCTGAAGTTATCAGTCATGTCCCTGCCCTTGATTTCTAGTGCTTGAGCATGCACATTGGTGCAGAGCCTCCCCTTACTTTTGGTTTTGGTGGGTTTTGGTGTCATCTGGTTGAACTGGAGCCTCACTGGGTCTGGGCACAGTTGGCCTAAGAAGTGTGATGTCGTCTGAAAGAAGGGAAATAGCTGCTCTCGGGGCCCTTATCTTATACCCTGCACAAGAACTCCTATAATATGATCAATCTGGCCTGAAGGGGCTGCTTCTGCTTCTCGATTAATTGGCTGTGAGATGTGGGACCCAACCTGAGCTAGTTCCAAAGAAACCCGTATTAATCACACTGTCATGCAAACCCTATATGGCAAACATAGTAAGCAGCTGCTTTCAAAGTCTTTGGGAGACTTTAGAGCATAGGGACAACAGCCATACTTACATACTTTTGATAGCTAAATAAAGCCTTAGTGGTGAGCGTAGAGTTCCAAGAGGCAAATGAAATGGAGCATCTGGATTCCCTTATAGTATTCACATTAAAAAAAAAGAAAAAAGAAGAGAGGGAAAAAAAAAAAGAAGGAAATTTGTGGCTGAGGAACAAATGCTCCTTGAATCTGTCTGCTGAGCAGGGATCCTTGTGGGGGCACCGAGCAGGAAATTCTTGGGAGGCACTTTTAGGCAATACCGGGGAGCAGGCTTTCAGGATGACCTGTGCTCATCTGCCTGACTGCCAGTTTAAGCTCAGTGTAGATAGATAGTCAGGATCTTGTTGCCTCTGCCTTAATTTTTCAAGCTCCCCACGGTGTAATGGTGTCTGGTTAAACCATACGTTGAATGACAGTTTTCTTTCAGGAGCTGTGCCCATTCTGTGCCCTGTGAGAGCCGGGGCTGCGAAGGAACTAACGGCGAGTGTTGGACTGATTGTGCTCCGTGTCCGAAGGCAGGGCTACAGGGGCTGCAGACAGCCTGGGCGTGCTGAGCTCTGCCATTGCGGAGTCTTTGTGAGTTGGGCTTTGCAAGTTGCACAGCATTACACAACAAAGAAATTATACGTGATTAAAATATGCTTCATTATAAATTATTTAAATGTAATTAAATTATGCTTAATCGACTGTGTAAGCTCACGCCCACACCTAAACTCTGCTGTGGCTCTGCATAATGCACCTATACACCAGCCTTTCTGGAAAGGTAAATCCACTCATTAAGCAGGTGTTCCTTTGCTCACTTAGTTCTGGTTTTTCACTAACATTTTGCCCAGGGGGAACCTGATTATTCACTTGCAATTAGAGGAAATCACAGCCTGTTGGGAGTGTGTTAGTGTGGGAGCACTTTTCACCTGCCTTGAAAGTTGTTTTATTGGGGTTTTTTTTTCAATTCCATCAGTGAATTAAGCTCTGGGAAGAAATATTCAGAAAGCCTACATTTTACAGAGGGTTCCAAGAAGGTTTTTTTCCTTAGGGTTTTCTCGTTTCCCCTTCCTTGGACTCAGGCTGTCTTGTTGCTTTGCTCCTTTCCACCCATCTCATTTTTCCATTGCTTCGGCTTTTTTATTTTTCATTCTTTCTACATCCTGGCATCCCATTCCTCCTTCATAGTTTTGTCAGTCATTACTCACTTATTTCTCATTCTGTCCACTGCTGGTCTGCTTAGCTACCCCTTATCTCCTTTCTGGTTTTTTGGGTTTTTTTGTGGTTTTTTTTGTGATTTTTTCTTTTTTTACCCTCCTGTGTCTCCTGAGCATCACATAATGAGGAACAGATTGGATTCCTTACTGGGCTCCTTGGCAAAGAGCACCATGTTGATGCCAGGTTGAGCTGATATGATACTACAGGCAGGAGTTCGAAATAAGGAAACGTGGTTATTGTGGCACATTGAGATTCTTGGCTCTGCCTCAAGGGATTTAAAAAACGAAAAAAAAAGAAGAAAAGTAAAGGGAGGAGAGAGAAAGGAGCTGAATAGTCTGTGTCAGCTCTCTTAGAGGGAAAAAAACCCCAACATGCAGAGCACCAACTGTATTTTTTTTGGAACTGATTTTGCAACGGTTCCATCAATCAAGCCACTTTATGTCCTTGGATTTACACAATAAAAATTATGTGCCTTTTACTTCAGTTTGTTTGCACTTCCACTTGTTTGAAAGGTCTCCCAGCACCACTGGGAACAGATGCTGGGAGCAGATACCTCAGAAATTCATGTTTTCTCCTTGAAATGGAGACCCGTTAAATAGACGACTAAGGTTTCTGCATTGAGAGATGTCCCTGCTTAGTTTTCTTCTACCTTGTCCTTCGGGGCACTGAAGGAGTCTTGAGCAAAATGAGAGGAACATGGTGCAGCAATGTGGACTGCTCGCCTACATCCGTCCATCTGTCTGTGTGCTATGGGTGTCCTGTGTGTACAGGACCAGATCCTCAGCTTGTGAAGGCCAGAGCAGCTGGAATGAAACTGTATTGTACCAGAATAGGGGAGAGCTTGACCCTCACTCATCGCGTCTGAGTAACATATTTTTTGCCAGGTACCTTTCAGTGTCCTCAGTGGATAGTTTTTATAGGACCATTTGAACTTCATAGCTCTCTTTTCTGTTTATGCCTTTTAGTTATTTTAAAGGACGTGCTGCCTTGGCAAGGCTGGTCAGGGCTGAGCTGGGAATAACAAAGCAAACTGCCCACATGTGACTCTGAACTGCTGTGCTCTTCTGTAGTGTTGAAATATTGTTCCAGTCTGAAGTCCTCTAGACTACATGTGGGGAAGGAGGAGAAAGCTGTCACATGTTTTTCCAAATAAATACAGCAGGTTCCAGCTCAACTTGTGGGTGGACATAACACATCCCTACCTATGATGGTGAGACACCTGTGGCTCTTTGACATCTCTCTCCTTTGCCCAGCTCGTGGGGATGGTGGAGAGCATCTGTGAACTGATTTGGGGTAGATTCACCTGATGTGGGCAGCGCTCAGCACCCGGGGACTGCACCCTCCCGGTCACCTTTGGGCTCCTGCTCATGAGTTGGTGGGTCCCCTGGAGAGGATGCACTGCTGTGGGATGGGTGCTTCAAGCTCCATTTCTTATCCTGCAAATGATATGTTGGAAGATTTTCAGGAAATTTTAACTCCAGATTCCCTAAGAAGTGTATAGAAAGCTCCTCCTGATCTTAGAGGTTGGTATGGAGTATTTCCACAGATTTGTGCTTCTGTCTGTGAGCAGAGATAAAAGCATTTTTTTACAGAAGTGATGCTGATGATAAATACATTAGCTGTTGTGAAGTCCTACAGTACGAGGGAGATGAGAACCCTCTCAGGATAAGAGTACACTTGAGGCTGGATGGTGTTTCCATTGTAGTCAGTTGGCTGGGACAACAAAACATCAGCTCCCTTGGGAAATACTCTTGAAAATGGAACCTTTCTCTGGAGGCCTGGCTGGATATCCTTTGTCATGATGGTGGGGGCTGATGAGCTTTCATAGCTGACCTTCTCTCATTGCATGGTTCA